>NW_028171200.1:0-249456 GCF_963971535.1 Notolepis coatsorum
GTAAGGTTGCAGGCTTGAAATTTAGCACTTGTAAAAGATATTCGCTTATGAAATAAAAACACATTCTAAACAGTCTTTTGCCATTCTAATGCCATTATCTGCATTGTAGGGCTATAGTAAGGTTGCAGGCTTGAAATTTAGCACTTGTAAAAAGATATTCGTTTATGAAATAAAAACACATTCTAAACAGTCTTTTGCCATTCTAATGCCATTATCTGCATTGTAGGGCTATTTAGACTGTCTTAGTAAGGTTGCTGGCTTGAAATTTAGCACTTGTAAAAAGATATTCGCTTATGAAATAAAAACACATTCTAAACAGTGTTTTGCCATTCTAATGCCATTATCTGCATTGTAGGGCTATAGTAAGGTTGCAGGCTTGAAATTTAGCACTTGTAAAAAGATATTCGCTTATGAAATAAAAACACATTCTAAACAGTCTTTTGCCATTCTAATGCCATTATCTGCATTGTAGGGCTATTTAGACTGTCTTAGTAAGGTTGCTGGCTTGAAATTTAGCACTTGTAAAAAGATATTCGCTTATGAAATAAAAACACATTCTAAACAGTCTTTTGCCATTCTAATGCCATTATCTGCATTGTAGGGCTATAGTAAGGTTGCTGGCTTGAAATTTAGCACTTGTAAAAAGATATTCGCTTATGAAATAAAAACACATTCTAAACAGTCTTTTGCCATTCTAATGCCATTATCTGCATTGAAGGGCTATTTAGACTGTCTTAGTAAGGGTTGCTGGCTTGAAATTTAGCACTTGTAAAAAGATATTCGCTTATGAAATAAAAACACATTCTAAACAGTATTTTGCCATTCTAATGCCATTATCTGCATTGTAGGGCTATAGTAAGGTTGCAGGCTTGAAATTTAGCACTTGTAAAAAGATATTCGCTTATGAAATAAAACACATTCTAAACAGTCTTTTGCCATTCTAATGCCATTATCTGCATTGTAGGGCTATTTAGACTGTCTTAGTAAGGTTGCTGGCTTGAAATTTAGCACTTGTAAAAAGATATTCGCTTATGAAATAAAAACACATTCTAAACAGTCTTTTGCCATTCTAATGCCATTATCTGCATTGAAGGGCTATTTAGACTGTCTTAGTAAGGTTGCTGGCTTGAAATTTAGCACTTGTAAAAAGATATTCGCTTATGAAATAAAAACACATTCTAAACAGTCTTTTGCCATTCTAATGCCATTATCTGCATTGAAGGGCTATTTAGACTGTCTTAGTAAGGTTGCTGGCTTGAAATTTAGCACTTGTAAAAAGATATTCGCTTATGAAATAAAAACACATTCTAAACAGTCTTTTGCCATTCTAATGCCATTATCTGCATTGAAGGGCTATTTAGACTGTCTTAGTAAGGTTGCTGGCTTGAAATTTAGCACTTGTAAAAAGATATTCGCTTATGAAATAAAAACACATTCTAAACAGTCTTTTGCCATTCTAATGCCATTATCTGCATTGAAGGGCTATTTAGACTGTCTTAGTAAGGTTGCTGGCTTGAAATTTAGCACTTGTAAAAAGATATTCGCTTATGAAATAAAAACACATTCTAAACAGTCTTTTGCCATTCTAATGCCATTATCTGCATTGTAGGGCTATTTAGACTGTCTTAGTAAGGTTGCTGGCTTGAAATTTAGCACTTGTAAAAAGATATTCGCTTATGAAATAAAAACACATTCTAAACAGTCTTTTGCCATTCTAATGCCATTATCTGCATTGTAGGGCTATTTAGACTGTCTTAGTCAGGTTGCTGGCTTGAAATTTAGCACTTGTAAAAAGATATTCGCTTATGAAATAAAAACACATTCTAAACAGTCTTTTGCCATTCTAATGCCATTATCTGCATTGTAGGGCTATTTAGACTGTCTTAGTCAGGTTGCTGGCTTGAAATTTAGCACTTGTAAAAAGATATTCGCTTATGAAATAAAAACACATTCTAAACAGTCTTTTGCCATTCTAATGCCATTATCTGCATTGTAGGGCTATTTAGACTGTCTTAGTAAGGTTGCTGGCTTGAAATTTAGCACTTGTAAAAGATATTCGCTTATGAAATAAAAACACATTCTAAACAGTCTTTTGCCATTCTAATGCCATTATCTGCATTGTAGGGCTATTTAGACTGTCTTAGTAAGGTTGCTGGCTTGAAATTTAGCACTTGTAAAAAGATATTCGCTTATGAAATAAAAACACATTCTAAACAGTCTTTTGCCATTCTAATGCCATTATCTGCATTGTAGGGCTATAGTAAGGTTGCAGGCTTGAAATTTAGCACTTGTAAAAAGATATTCGCTTATGAAATAAAAACACATTCTAAACAGTCTTTTGCCATTCTAATGCCATTATCTGCATTGTAGGGCTATTTAGACTGTCTTAGTAAGGTTGCTGGCTTGAAATTTAGCACTTGTAAAAAGATATTCGCTTATGAAATAAAAACACATTCTAAACAGTCTTTTGCCATTCTAATGCCATTATCTGCATTGAAGGGCTATTTAGACTGTCTTAGTAAGGTTGCTGGCTTGAAATTAGCACTTGTAAAAAGATATTCGCTTATGAAATAAAAACACATTCTAAACAGTCTTTTGCCATTCTAATGCCATTATCTGCATTGAAGGGCTATTTAGACTGTCTTAGTAAGGTTGCTGGCTTGAAATTTAGCACTTGTAAAAAGATATTCGCTTATGAAATAAAAACACATTCTAAACAGTCTTTTGCCATTCTAATGCCATTATCTGCATTGTAGGGCTATTTAGACTGTCTTAGTAAGGTTGCTGGCTTGAAATTTAGCACTTGTAAAAAGATATTCGCTTATGAAATAAAAACACATTCTAAACAGTGTTTTGCCATTCTAATGCCATTATCTGCATTGAAGGGCTATTTAGACTGTCTTAGTAAGGTTGCTGGCTTGAAATTTAGCACTTGTAAAAAGATATTCGCTTATGAAATAAAAACACATTCTAAACAGTCTTTTGCCATTCTAATGCCATTATCTGCATTGTAGGGCTATTTAGACTGTCTTAGTAAGGTTGCTGGCTTGAAATTTAGCACTTGTAAAAAGATATTCGCTTATGAAATAAAAACACATTCTAAACAGTCTTTTGCCATTCTAATGCCATTATCTGCATTGTAGGGCTATTTAGACTGTCTTAGTCAGGTTGCTGGCTTGAAATTTAGCACTTGTAAAAAGATATTCGCTTATGAAATAAAAACACATTCTAAACAGTCTTTTGCCATTCTAATGCCATTATCTGCATTGTAGGGCTATTTAGACTGTCTTAGTCAGGTTGCTGGCTTGAAATTTAGCACTTGTAAAAAGATATTCGCTTATGAAATAAAAACACATTCTAAACAGTCTTTTGCCATTCTAATGCCATTATCTGCATTGTAGGGCTATTTAGACTGTCTTAGTAAGGTTGCTGGCTTGAAATTTAGCACTTGTAAAAAGATATTCGCTTATGAAATAAAAACACATTCTAAACAGTCTTTTGCCATTCTAATGCCATTATCTGCATTGAAGGGCTATTTAGACTGTCTTAGTAAGGTTGCTGGCTTGAAATTTAGCACTTGTAAAAAGATATTCGCTTATGAAATAAAAACACATTCTAAACAGTCTTTTGCCATTCTAATGCCATTATCTGCATTGTAGGGCTATTTAGACTGTCTTAGTAAGGTTGCTGGCTTGAAATTTAGCACTTGTAAAAAGATATTCGCTTATGAAATAAAAACACATTCTAAACAGTCTTTTGCCATTCTAATGCCATTATCTGCATTGTAGGGCTATTTAGACTGTCTTAGTAAGGTTGCTGGCTTGAAATTTAGCACTTGTAAAAAGATATTCGCTTATGAAATAAAAACACATTCTAAACAGTCTTTTGCCATTCTAATGCCATTATCTGCATTGAAGGGCTATTTAGACTGTCTTAGTAAGGTTGCTGGCTTGAAATTTAGCACTTGTAAAAAGATATTCGCTTATGAAATAAAAACACATTCTAAACAGTCTTTTGCCATTCTAATGCCATTATCTGCATTGTAGGGCTATTTAGACTGTCTTAGTAAGGTTGCTGGCTTGAAATTTAGCACTTGTAAAAAGATATTCGCTTATGAAATAAAAACACATTCTAAACAGTCTTTTGCCATTCTAATGCCATTATCTGCATTGTAGGGCTATTTAGACTGTCTTAGTAAGGTTGCTGGCTTGAAATTTAGCACTTGTAAAAAGATATTCGCTTATGAAATAAAAACACATTCTAAACAGTCTTTTGCCATTCTAATGCCATTATCTGCATTGTAGGGCTATTTAGACTGTCTTAGTAAGGTTGCTGGCTTGAAATTTAGCACTTGTAAAAAGATATTCGCTTATGAAATAAAAACACATTCTAAACAGTCTTTTGCCATTCTAATGCCATTATCTGCATTGAAGGGCTATTTAGACTGTCTTAGTAAGGTTGCAGGCTTGAAATTTAGCACTTGTAAAAAGATATTCGCTTATGAAATAAAAACACATTCTAAACAGTGTTTTGCCATTCTAATGCCATTATCTGCATTGTAGGGCTATAGTAAGGTTGCAGGCTTGAAATTTAGCACTTGTAAAAAGATATTCGCTTATGAAATAAAAACACATTCTAAACAGTCTTTTGCCATTCTAATGCCATTATCTGCATTGTAGGGCTATTTAGACTGTCTTAGTAAGGTTGCTGGCTTGAAATTTAGCACTTGTAAAAAGATATTCGCTTATGAAATAAAAACACATTCTAAACAGTCTTTTGCCATTCTAATGCCATTATCTGCATTGTAGGGCTATAGTAAGGTTGCAGGCTTGAAATTTAGCACTTGTAAAAAGATATTCGCTTATGAAATAAAAACACATTCTAAACAGTCTTTTGCCATTCTAATGCCATTATCTGCATTGTAGGGCTATAGTAAGGTTGCTGGCTTGAAATTTAGCACTTGTAAAAAGATATTCGCTTATGAAATAAAAACACATTCTAAACAGTCTTTTGCCATTCTAATGCCATTATCTGCATTGTAGGGCTATTTAGACTGTCTTAGTAAGGTTGCTGGCTTGAAATTTAGCACTTGTAAAAAGATATTCGCTTATGAAATAAAAACACATTCTAAACAGTCTTTTGCCATTCTAATGCCATTATCTGCATTGAAGGGCTATTTAGACTGTCTTAGTAAGGTTGCTGGCTTGAAATTTAGCACTTGTAAAAAGATATTCGCTTATGAAATAAAAACACATTCTAAACAGTCTTTTGCCATTCTAATGCCATTATCTGCATTGTAGGGCTATTTAGACTGTCTTAGTAAGGTTGCTGGCTTGAAATTTAGCACTTGTAAAAAGATATTCGCTTATGAAATAAAAACACATTCTAAACAGTCTTTTGCCATTCTAATGCCATTATCTGCATTGAAGGGCTATTTAGACTGTCTTAGTAAGGTTGCTGGCTTGAAATTTAGCACTTGTAAAAAGATATTCGCTTATGAAATAAAAACACATTCTAAACAGTCTTTTGCCATTCTAATGCCATTATCTGCATTGTAGGGCTATTTAGACTGTCTTAGTAAGGTTGCTGGCTTGAAATTTAGCACTTGTAAAAAGATATTCGCTTATGAAATAAAAACACATTCTAAACAGTCTTTTGCCATTCTAATGCCATTATCTGCATTGTAGGGCTATTTAGACTGTCTTAGTAAGGTTGCTGGCTTGAAATTTAGCACTTGTAAAAAGATATTCGCTTATGAAATAAAAACACATTCTAAACAGTCTTTTGCCATTCTAATGCCATTATCTGCATTGTAGGGCTATTTAGACTGTCTTAGTAAGGTTGCTGGCTTGAAATTTAGCACTTGTAAAAAGATATTCGCTTATGAAATAAAAACACATTCTAAACAGTCTTTTGCCATTCTAATGCCATTATCTGCATTGAAGGGCTATTTAGACTGTCTTAGTAAGGTTGCTGGCTTGAAATTTAGCACTTGTAAAAAGATATTCGCTTATGAAATAAAAACACATTCTAAACAGTCTTTTGCCATTCTAATGCCATTATCTGCATTGTAGGGCTATTTAGACTGTCTTAGTAAGGTTGCTGGCTTGAAATTTAGCACTTGTAAAAAGATATTCGCTTATGAAATAAAAACACATTCTAAACAGTCTTTTGCCATTCTAATGCCATTATCTGCATTGTAGGGCTATAGTAAGGTTGCAGGCTTGAAATTTAGCACTTGTAAAAAGATATTCGCTTATGAAATAAAAACACATTCTAAACAGTCTTTTGCCATTCTAATGCCATTATCTGCATTGTAGGGCTATTTAGACTGTCTTAGTAAGGTTGCTGGCTTGAAATTTAGCACTTGTAAAAAGATATTCGCTTATGAAATAAAAACACATTCTAAACAGTCTTTTGCCATTCTAATGCCATTATCTGCATTGTAGGGCTATAGTAAGGTTGCAGGCTTGAAATTTAGCACTTGTAAAAAGATATTCGCTTATGAAATAAAAACACATTCTAAACAGTCTTTTGCCATTCTAATGCCATTATCTGCATTGAAGGGCTATTTAGACTGTCTTAGTAAGGTTGCTGGCTTGAAATTTAGCACTTGTAAAAAGATATTCGCTTATGAAATAAAAACACATTCTAAACAGTGTTTTGCCATTCTAATGCCATTATCTGCATTGAAGGACTATTTAGACTGTCTTAGTAAGGTTGCTGGCTTGAAATTTAGCACTTGTAAAAAGATATTCGCTTATGAAATAAAAACACATTCTAAACAGTCTTTTGCCATTCTAATGCCATTATCTGCATTGTAGGGCTATAGTAAGGTTGCAGGCTTGAAATTTAGCACTTGTAAAAAGATATTCGCTTATGAAATAAAAACACATTCTAAACAGTCTTTTGCCATTCTAATGCCATTATCTGCATTGTAGGGCTATTTAGACTGTCTTAGTAAGGTTGCTGGCTTGAAATTTAGCACTTGTAAAAAGATATTCGCTTATGAAATAAAAACACATTCTAAACAGTCTTTTGCCATTCTAATGCCATTATCTGCATTGTAGGGCTATTTAGACTGTCTTAGTAAGGTTGCTGGCTTGAAATTTAGCACTTGTAAAAAGATATTCGCTTATGAAATAAAAACACATTCTAAACAGTGTTTTGCCATTCTAATGCCATTATCTGCATTGTAGGGCTATTTAGACTGTCTTAGTAAGGTTGCTGGCTTGAAATTTAGCACTTGTAAAAAGATATTCGCTTATGAAATAAAAACACATTCTAAACAGTCTTTTGCCATTCTAATGCCATTATCTGCATTGTAGGGCTATTTAGACTGTCTTAGTAAGGTTGCTGGCTTGAAATTTAGCACTTGTAAAAAGATATTCGCTTATGAAATAAAAACACATTCTAAACAGTCTTTTGCCATTCTAATGCCATTATCTGCATTGTAGGGCTATAGTAAGGTTGCTGGCTTGAAATTTAGCACTTGTAAAAAGATATTCGCTTATGAAATAAAAACACATTCTAAACAGTCTTTTGCCATTCTAATGCCATTATCTGCATTGAAGGGCTATTTAGACTGTCTTAGTAAGGTTGCTGGCTTGAAATTTAGCACTTGTAAAAAGATATTCGCTTATGAAATAAAAACACATTCTAAACAGTATTTTGCCATTCTAATGCCATTATCTGCATTGTAGGGCTATAGTAAGGTTGCAGGCTTGAAATTTAGCACTTGTAAAAAGATATTCGCTTATGAAATAAAAACACATTCTAAACAGTCTTTTGCCATTCTAATGCCATTATCTGCATTGTAGGGCTATTTAGACTGTCTTAGTAAGGTTGCTGGCTTGAAATTTAGCACTTGTAAAAAGATATTCGCTTATGAAATAAAAACACATTCTAAACAGTCTTTTGCCATTCTAATGCCATTATCTGCATTGAAGGGCTATTTAGACTGTCTTAGTAAGGTTGCTGGCTTGAAATTTAGCACTTGTAAAAAGATATTCGCTTATGAAATAAAAACACATTCTAAACAGTCTTTTGCCATTCTAATGCCATTATCTGCATTGAAGGGCTATTTAGACTGTCTTAGTAAGGTTGCTGGCTTGAAATTTAGCACTTGTAAAAAGATATTCGCTTATGAAATAAAAACACATTCTAAACAGTCTTTTGCCATTCTAATGCCATTATCTGCATTGTAGGGCTATTTAGACTGTCTTAGTAAGGTTGCTGGCTTGAAATTTAGCACTTGTAAAAAGATATTCGCTTATGAAATAAAAACACATTCTAAACAGTGTTTTGCCATTCTAATGCCATTATCTGCATTGAAGGGCTATTTAGACTGTCTTAGTAAGGTTGCTGGCTTGAAATTTAGCACTTGTAAAAAGATATTCGCTTATGAAATAAAAACACATTCTAAACAGTCTTTTGCCATTCTAATGCCATTATCTGCATTGTAGGGCTATTTAGACTGTCTTAGTAAGGTTGCTGGCTTGAAATTTAGCACTTGTAAAAAGATATTCGCTTATGAAATAAAAACACATTCTAAACAGTCTTTTGCCATTCTAATGCCATTATCTGCATTGTAGGGCTATTTAGACTGTCTTAGTCAGGTTGCTGGCTTGAAATTTAGCACTTGTAAAAAGATATTCGCTTATGAAATAAAAACACATTCTAAACAGTCTTTTGCCATTCTAATGCCATTATCTGCATTGTAGGGCTATTTAGACTGTCTTAGTCAGGTTGCTGGCTTGAAATTTAGCACTTGTAAAAAGATATTCGCTTATGAAATAAAAACACATTCTAAACAGTCTTTTGCCATTCTAATGCCATTATCTGCATTGTAGGGCTATTTAGACTGTCTTAGTAAGGTTGCTGGCTTGAAATTTAGCACTTGTAAAAAGATATTCGCTTATGAAATAAAAACACATTCTAAACAGTCTTTTGCCATTCTAATGCCATTATCTGCATTGAAGGGCTATTTAGACTGTCTTAGTAAGGTTGCTGGCTTGAAATTTAGCACTTGTAAAAAGATATTCGCTTATGAAATAAAAACACATTCTAAACAGTCTTTTGCCATTCTAATGCCATTATCTGCATTGTAGGGCTATTTAGACTGTCTTAGTAAGGTTGCTGGCTTGTAATTTAGCACTTGTAAAAAGATATTCGCTTATGAAATAAAAACACATTCTAAACAGTCTTTTGCCATTCTAATGCCATTATCTGCATTGAAGGGCTATTTAGACTGTCTTAGTAAGGTTGCTGGCTTGAAATTTAGCACTTGTAAAAAGATATTCGCTTATGAAATAAAAACACATTCTAAACAGTCTTTTGCCATTCTAATGCCATTATCTGCATTGTAGGGCTATTTAGACTGTCTTAGTAAGGTTGCTGGCTTGAAATTTAGCACTTGTAAAAAGATATTCGCTTATGAAATAAAAACACATTCTAAACAGTCTTTTGCCATTCTAATGCCATTATCTGCATTGTAGGGCTATAGTAAGGTTGCAGGCTTGAAATTTAGCACTTGTAAAAAGATATTCGCTTATGAAATAAAAACACATTCTAAACAGTCTTTTGCCATTCTAATGCCATTATCTGCATTGTAGGGCTATTTAGACTGTCTTAGTAAGGTTGCTGGCTTGAAATTTAGCACTTGTAAAAAGATATTCGCTTATGAAATAAAAACACATTCTAAACAGTCTTTTGCCATTCTAATGCCATTATCTGCATTGAAGGGCTATTTAGACTGTCTTAGTAAGGTTGCTGGCTTGAAATTTAGCACTTGTAAAAAGATATTCGCTTATGAAATAAAAACACATTCTAAACAGTCTTTTGCCATTCTAATGCCATTATCTGCATTGAAGGGCTATTTAGACTGTCTTAGTAAGGTTGCTGGCTTGAAATTTAGCACTTGTAAAAAGATATTCGCTTATGAAATAAAAACACATTCTAAACAGTCTTTTGCCATTCTAATGCCATTATCTGCATTGTAGGGCTATTTAGACTGTCTTAGTAAGGTTGCTGGCTTGAAATTTAGCACTTGTAAAAAGATATTCGCTTATGAAATAAAAACACATTCTAAACAGTGTTTTGCCATTCTAATGCCATTATCTGCATTGAAGGGCTATTTAGACTGTCTTAGTAAGGTTGCTGGCTTGAAATTTAGCACTTGTAAAAAGATATTCGCTTATGAAATAAAAACACATTCTAAACAGTCTTTTGCCATTCTAATGCCATTATCTGCATTGTAGGGCTATTTAGACTGTCTTAGTAAGGTTGCTGGCTTGAAATTTAGCACTTGTAAAAAGATATTCGCTTATGAAATAAAAACACATTCTAAACAGTCTTTTGCCATTCTAATGCCATTATCTGCATTGTAGGGCTATTTAGACTGTCTTAGTCAGGTTGCTGGCTTGAAATTTAGCACTTGTAAAAAGATATTCGCTTATGAAATAAAAACACATTCTAAACAGTCTTTTGCCATTCTAATGCCATTATCTGCATTGTAGGGCTATTTAGACTGTCTTAGTCAGGTTGCTGGCTTGAAATTTAGCACTTGTAAAAAGATATTCGCTTATGAAATAAAAACACATTCTAAACAGTCTTTTGCCATTCTAATGCCATTATCTGCATTGTAGGGCTATTTAGACTGTCTTAGTAAGGTTGCTGGCTTGAAATTTAGCACTTGTAAAAAGATATTCGCTTATGAAATAAAAACACATTCTAAACAGTCTTTTGCCATTCTAATGCCATTATCTGCATTGAAGGGCTATTTAGACTGTCTTAGTAAGGTTGCTGGCTTGAAATTTAGCACTTGTAAAAAGATATTCGCTTATGAAATAAAAACACATTCTAAACAGTCTTTTGCCATTCTAATGCCATTATCTGCATTGTAGGGCTATTTAGACTGTCTTAGTAAGGTTGCTGGCTTGAAATTTAGCACTTGTAAAAAGATATTCGCTTATGAAATAAAAACACATTCTAAACAGTCTTTTGCCATTCTAATGCCATTATCTGCATTGTAGGGCTATTTAGACTGTCTTAGTAAGGTTGCTGGCTTGAAATTTAGCACTTGTAAAAAGATATTCGCTTATGAAATAAAAACACATTCTAAACAGTCTTTTGCCATTCTAATGCCATTATCTGCATTGAAGGGCTATTTAGACTGTCTTAGTAAGGTTGCTGGCTTGAAATTTAGCACTTGTAAAAAGATATTCGCTTATGAAATAAAAACACATTCTAAACAGTCTTTTGCCATTCTAATGCCATTATCTGCATTGTAGGGCTATTTAGACTGTCTTAGTAAGGTTGCTGGCTTGAAATTTAGCACTTGTAAAAAGATATTCGCTTATGAAATAAAAACACATTCTAAACAGTCTTTTGCCATTCTAATGCCATTATCTGCATTGTAGGGCTATTTAGACTGTCTTAGTAAGGTTGCTGGCTTGAAATTTAGCACTTGTAAAAAGATATTCGCTTATGAAATAAAAACACATTCTAAACAGTCTTTTGCCATTCTAATGCCATTATCTGCATTGTAGGGCTATTTAGACTGTCTTAGTAAGGTTGCTGGCTTGAAATTTAGCACTTGTAAAAAGATATTCGCTTATGAAATAAAAACACATTCTAAACAGTCTTTTGCCATTCTAATGCCATTATCTGCATTGAAGGGCTATTTAGACTGTCTTAGTAAGGTTGCAGGCTTGAAATTTAGCACTTGTAAAAAGATATTCGCTTATGAAATAAAAACACATTCTAAACAGTGTTTTGCCATTCTAATGCCATTATCTGCATTGTAGGGCTATAGTAAGGTTGCAGGCTTGAAATTTAGCACTTGTAAAAAGATATTCGCTTATGAAATAAAAACACATTCTAAACAGTCTTTTGCCATTCTAATGCCATTATCTGCATTGTAGGGCTATTTAGACTGTCTTAGTAAGGTTGCAGGCTTGAAATTTAGCACTTGTAAAAAGATATTCGCTTATGAAATAAAAACACATTCTAAACAGTCTTTTGCCATTCTAATGCCATTATCTGCATTGTAGGGCTATAGTAAGGTTGCTGGCTTGAAATTTAGCACTTGTAAAAAGATATTCGCTTATGAAATAAAAACACATTCTAAACAGTCTTTTGCCATTCTAATGCCATTATCTGCATTGTAGGGCTATTTAGACTGTCTTAGTAAGGTTGCTGGCTTGAAATTTAGCACTTGTAAAAAGATATTCGCTTATGAAATAAAAACACATTCTAAACAGTCTTTTGCCATTCTAATGCCATTATCTGCATTGAAGGGCTATTTAGACTGTCTTAGTAAGGTTGCTGGCTTGAAATTTAGCACTTGTAAAAAGATATTCGCTTATGAAATAAAAACACATTCTAAACAGTCTTTTGCCATTCTAATGCCATTATCTGCATTGTAGGGCTATTTAGACTGTCTTAGTAAGGTTGCTGGCTTGAAATTTAGCACTTGTAAAAAGATATTCGCTTATGAAATAAAAACACATTCTAAACAGTCTTTTGCCATTCTAATGCCATTATCTGCATTGAAGGGCTATTTAGACTGTCTTAGTAAGGTTGCTGGCTTGAAATTTAGCACTTGTAAAAAGATATTCGCTTATGAAATAAAAACACATTCTAAACAGTCTTTTGCCATTCTAATGCCATTATCTGCATTGTAGGGCTATTTAGACTGTCTTAGTAAGGTTGCTGGCTTGAAATTTAGCACTTGTAAAAAGATATTCGCTTATGAAATAAAAACACATTCTAAACAGTCTTTTGCCATTCTAATGCCATTATCTGCATTGTAGGGCTATTTAGACTGTCTTAGTAAGGTTGCTGGCTTGAAATTTAGCACTTGTAAAAAGATATTCGCTTATGAAATAAAAACACATTCTAAACAGTCTTTTGCCATTCTAATGCCATTATCTGCATTGTAGGGCTATTTAGACTGTCTTAGTAAGGTTGCTGGCTTGAAATTTAGCACTTGTAAAAAGATATTCGCTTATGAAATAAAAACACATTCTAAACAGTCTTTTGCCATTCTAATGCCATTATCTGCATTGAAGGGCTATTTAGACTGTCTTAGTAAGGTTGCTGGCTTGAAATTTAGCACTTGTAAAAAGATATTCGCTTATGAAATAAAAACACATTCTAAACAGTCTTTTGCCATTCTAATGCCATTATCTGCATTGTAGGGCTATTTAGACTGTCTTAGTAAGGTTGCTGGCTTGAAATTTAGCACTTGTAAAAAGATATTCGCTTATGAAATAAAAACACATTCTAAACAGTCTTTTGCCATTCTAATGCCATTATCTGCATTGTAGGGCTATAGTAAGGTTGCAGGCTTGAAATTTAGCACTTGTAAAAAGATATTCGCTTATGAAATAAAAACACATTCTAAACAGTCTTTTGCCATTCTAATGCCATTATCTGCATTGTAGGGCTATTTAGACTGTCTTAGTAAGGTTGCTGGCTTGAAATTTAGCACTTGTAAAAAGATATTCGCTTATGAAATAAAAACACATTCTAAACAGTCTTTTGCCATTCTAATGCCATTATCTGCATTGTAGGGCTATAGTAAGGTTGCAGGCTTGAAATTTAGCACTTGTAAAAAGATATTCGCTTATGAAATAAAAACACATTCTAAACAGTCTTTTGCCATTCTAATGCCATTATCTGCATTGAAGGGCTATTTAGACTGTCTTAGTAAGGTTGCTGGCTTGAAATTTAGCACTTGTAAAAAGATATTCGCTTATGAAATAAAAACACATTCTAAACAGTGTTTTGCCATTCTAATGCCATTATCTGCATTGAAGGACTATTTAGACTGTCTTAGTAAGGTTGCTGGCTTGAAATTTAGCACTTGTAAAAAGATATTCGCTTATGAAATAAAAACACATTCTAAACAGTCTTTTGCCATTCTAATGCCATTATCTGCATTGTAGGGCTATAGTAAGGTTGCAGGCTTGAAATTTAGCACTTGTAAAAAGATATTCGCTTATGAAATAAAAACACATTCTAAACAGTCTTTTGCCATTCTAATGCCATTATCTGCATTGTAGGGCTATTTAGACTGTCTTAGTAAGGTTGCTGGCTTGAAATTTAGCACTTGTAAAAAGATATTCGCTTATGAAATAAAAACACATTCTAAACAGTCTTTTGCCATTCTAATGCCATTATCTGCATTGTAGGGCTATTTAGACTGTCTTAGTAAGGTTGCTGGCTTGAAATTTAGCACTTGTAAAAAGATATTCGCTTATGAAATAAAAACACATTCTAAACAGTGTTTTGCCATTCTAATGCCATTATCTGCATTGTAGGGCTATTTAGACTGTCTTAGTAAGGTTGCTGGCTTGAAATTTAGCACTTGTAAAAAGATATTCGCTTATGAAATAAAAACACATTCTAAACAGTCTTTTGCCATTCTAATGCCATTATCTGCATTGTAGGGCTATTTAGACTGTCTTAGTAAGGTTGCTGGCTTGAAATTTAGCACTTGTAAAAAGATATTCGCTTATGAAATAAAAACACATTCTAAACAGTCTTTTGCCATTCTAATGCCATTATCTGCATTGTAGGGCTATAGTAAGGTTGCAGGCTTGAAATTTAGCACTTGTAAAAAGATATTCGCTTATGAAATAAAAACACATTCTAAACAGTCTTTTGCCATTCTAATGCCATTATCTGCATTGTAGGGCTATTTAGACTGTCTTAGTAAGGTTGCTGGCTTGAAATTTAGCACTTGTAAAAAGATATTCGCTTATGAAATAAAAACACATTCTAAACAGTGTTTTGCCATTCTAATGCCATTATCTGCATTGTAGGGCTATAGTAAGGTTGCTGGCTTGAAATTTAGCACTTGTAAAAAGATATTCGCTTATGAAATAAAAACACATTCTAAACAGTCTTTTGCCATTCTAATGCCATTATCTGCATTGTAGGGCTATAGTAAGGTTGCTGGCTTGAAATTTAGCACTTGTAAAAAGATATTAGCTTATGAAATAAAAACACATTCTAAACAGTCTTTTGCCATTCTAATGCCATTATCTGCATTGTAGGGCTATAGTAAGGTTGCAGGCTTGAAATTTAGCACTTGTAAAAAGATATTCGCTTATGAAATAAAAACACATTCTAAACAGTCTTTTGCCATTCTAATGCCATTATCTGCATTGTAGGGCTATAGTAAGGTTGCAGGCTTGAAATTTAGCACTTGTAAAAAGATATTCGCTTATGAAATAAAAACACATTCTAAACAGTCTTTTGCCATTCTAATGCCATTATCTGCATTGTAGGGCTATTTAGACTGTCTTAGTAAGGTTGCTGGCTTGAAATTTAGCACTTGTAAAAAGATATTCGCTTATGAAATAAAAACACATTCTAAACAGTCTTTTGCCATTCTAATGCCATTATCTGCATTGAAGGGCTATTTAGACTGTCTTAGTAAGGTTGCTGGCTTGAAATTTAGCACTTGTAAAAAGATATTCGCTTATGAAATAAAAACACATTCTAAACAGTGTTTTGCCATTCTAATGCCATTATCTGCATTGTAGGGCTATAGTAAGGTTGCAGGCTTGAAATTTAGCACTTGTAAAAAGATATTCGCTTATGAAATAAAAACACATTCTAAACAGTCTTTTGCCATTCTAATGCCATTATCTGCATTGTAGGGCTATTTAGACTGTCTTAGTAAGGTTGCTGGCTTGAAATTTAGCACTTGTAAAAAGATATTCGCTTATGAAATAAAAACACATTCTAAACAGTGTTTTGCCATTCTAATGCCATTATCTGCATTGTAGGGCTATAGTAAGGTTGCAGGCTTGAAATTTAGCACTTGTAAAAAGATATTCGCTTATGAAATAAAAACACATTCTAAACAGTCTTTTGCCATTCTAATGCCATTATCTGCATTGTAGGGCTATTTAGACTGTCTTAGTAAGGTTGCTGGCTTGAAATTTAGCACTTGTAAAAAGATATTCGCTTATGAAATAAAAACACATTCTAAACAGTGTTTTGCCATTCTAATGCCATTATCTGCATTGTAGGGCTATAGTAAGGTTGCAGGCTTGAAATTTAGCACTTGTAAAAAGATATTCGCTTATGAAATAAAAACACATTCTAAACAGTCTTTTGCCATTCTAATGCCATTATCTGCATTGTAGGGCTATTTAGACTGTCTTAGTAAGGTTGCTGGCTTGAAATTTAGCACTTGTAAAAAGATATTCGCTTATGAAATAAAAACACATTCTAAACAGTGTTTTGCCATTCTAATGCCATTATCTGCATTGTAGGGCTATTTAGACTGTCTTAGTAAGGTTGCTGGCTTGAAATTTAGCACTTGTAAAAAGATATTCGCTTATGAAATAAAAACACATTCTAAACAGTCTTTTGCCATTCTAATGCCATTATCTGCATTGTAGGGCTATTTAGACTGTCTTAGTAAGGTTGCTGGCTTGAAATTTAGCACTTGTAAAAAGATATTCGCTTATGAAATAAAAACACATTCTAAACAGTCTTTTGCCATTCTAATGCCATTATCTGCATTGTAGGGCTATAGTAAGGTTGCAGGCTTGAAATTTAGCACTTGTAAAAAGATATTCGCTTATGAAATAAAAACACATTCTAAACAGTCTTTTGCCATTCTAATGCCATTATCTGCATTGTAGGGCTATTTAGACTGTCTTAGTAAGGTTGCTGGCTTGAAATTTAGCACTTGTAAAAAGATATTCGCTTATGAAATAAAAACACATTCTAAACAGTGTTTTGCCATTCTAATGCCATTATCTGCATTGTAGGGCTATAGTAAGGTTGCTGGCTTGAAATTTAGCACTTGTAAAAAGATATTCGCTTATGAAATAAAAACACATTCTAAACAGTCTTTTGCCATTCTAATGCCATTATCTGCATTGTAGGGCTATAGTAAGGTTGCAGGCTTGAAATTTAGCACTTGTAAAAAGATATTCGCTTATGAAATAAAAACACATTCTAAACAGTCTTTTGCCATTCTAATGCCATTATCTGCATTGTAGGGCTATAGTAAGGTTGCTGGCTTGAAATTTAGCACTTGTAAAAAGATATTCGCTTATGAAATAAAAACACATTCTAAACAGTCTTTTGCCATTCTAATGCCATTATCTGCATTGTAGGGCTATAGTAAGGTTGCAGGCTTGAAATTTAGCACTTGTAAAAAGATATTCGCTTATGAAATAAAAACACATTCTAAACAGTCTTTTGCCATTCTAATGCCATTATCTGCATTGTAGGGCTATAGTAAGGTTGCAGGCTTGAAATTTAGCACTTGTAAAAAGATATTCGCTTATGAAATAAAAACACATTCTAAACAGTCTTTTGCCATTCTAATGCCATTATCTGCATTGTAGGGCTATTTAGACTGTCTTAGTAAGGTTGCTGGCTTGAAATTTAGCACTTGTAAAAAGATATTCGCTTATGAAATAAAAACACATTCTAAACAGTCTTTTGCCATTCTAATGCCATTATCTGCATTGAAGGGCTATTTAGACTGTCTTAGTAAGGTTGCTGGCTTGAAATTTAGCACTTGTAAAAAGATATTCGCTTATGAAATAAAAACACATTCTAAACAGTGTTTTGCCATTCTAATGCCATTATCTGCATTGTAGGGCTATAGTAAGGTTGCAGGCTTGAAATTTAGCACTTGTAAAAAGATATTCGCTTATGAAATAAAAACACATTCTAAACAGTCTTTTGCCATTCTAATGCCATTATCTGCATTGTAGGGCTATTTAGACTGTCTTAGTAAGGTTGCTGGCTTGAAATTTAGCACTTGTAAAAAGATATTCGCTTATGAAATAAAAACACATTCTAAACAGTGTTTTGCCATTCTAATGCCATTATCTGCATTGTAGGGCTATAGTAAGGTTGCAGGCTTGAAATTTAGCACTTGTAAAAAGATATTCGCTTATGAAATAAAAACACATTCTAAACAGTCTTTTGCCATTCTAATGCCATTATCTGCATTGTAGGGCTATTTAGACTGTCTTAGTAAGGTTGCTGGCTTGAAATTTAGCACTTGTAAAAAGATATTCGCTTATGAAATAAAAACACATTCTAAACAGTCTTTTGCCATTCTAATGCCATTATCTGCATTGTAGGGCTATAGTAAGGTTGCAGGCTTGAAATTTAGCACTTGTAAAAAGATATTCGCTTATGAAATAAAAACACATTCTAAACAGTCTTTTGCCATTCTAATGCCATTATCTGCATTGTAGGGCTATTTAGACTGTCTTAGTAAGGTTGCTGGCTTGAAATTTAGCACTTGTAAAAAGATATTCGCTTATGAAATAAAAACACATTCTAAACAGTGTTTTGCCATTCTAATGCCATTATCTGCATTGTAGGGCTATAGTAAGGTTGCAGGCTTGAAATTTAGCACTTGTAAAAAGATATTCGCTTATGAAATAAAAACACATTCTAAACAGTCTTTTGCCATTCTAATGCCATTATCTGCATTGTAGGGCTATTTAGACTGTCTTAGTAAGGTTGCTGGCTTGAAATTTAGCACTTGTAAAAAGATATTCGCTTATGAAATAAAAAAATAATTCTAAACAGTGTTTTGCCATTCTAATGCCATTATCTGCATTGTAGGGCTATAGTAAGGTTGCAGGCTTGAAATTTAGCACTTGTAAAAAGATATTCGCTTATGAAATAAAAACACATTCTAAACAGTCTTTTGCCATTCTAATGCCATTATCTGCATTGTAGGGCTATTTAGACTGTCTTAGTAAGGTTGCTGGCTTGAAATTTAGCACTTGTAAAAAGATATTCGCTTATGAAATAAAAACACATTCTAAACAGTCTTTTGCCATTCTAATGCCATTATCTGCATTGTAGGGCTATAGTAAGGTTGCAGGCTTGAAATTTAGCACTTGTAAAAAGATATTCGCTTATGAAATAAAAACACATTCTAAACAGTCTTTTGCCATTCTAATGCCATTATCTGCATTGTAGGGCTATTTAGACTGTCTTAGTAAGGTTGCTGGCTTGAAATTTAGCACTTGTAAAAAGATATTCGCTTATGAAATAAAAACACATTCTAAACAGTCTTTTGCCATTCTAATGCCATTATCTGCATTGTAGGGCTATAGTAAGGTTGCAGGCTTGAAATTTAGCACTTGTAAAAAGATATTCGCTTATGAAATAAAAACACATTCTAAACAGTCTTTTGCCATTCTAATGCCATTATCTGCATTGAAGGGCTATTTAGACTGTCTTAGTAAGGTTGCAGGCTTGAAACTTAGCACTTGTAAAAAGATATTCGCTTATGAAATAAAAACACATTCTAAACAGTCTTTTGCCATTCTAATGCCATTATCGATAGGTTATGTAGATAACCTAGTTATATTAGTATTGGCTAAGCGTCCCGCTCTGAGCCTTACGAGATACTCCTATCTCCTGTGATACCTAATGTATCTCCCACGAACAAAAACACATGCACCCCACCTGTATGGGGCCCCGCCCCTTATGGTGGTACCGCCCATATAACCATGACCCTGGTCATGAAACACCCTTCCTCGCCAAAACCCGTCCCAGGAAAAGATCCCTCAAGAGGGAACTCAGGGCGCGCAGAGCGGGACGCTTAGCCAATACTAATATAACTAGGTTATCTACATAACCTATCGTTATATTTCGTATTGCATCGCGTCCCGCTCTGAGCCTTACGAGATAATGGGGAAGAGCGGGCGCGAGACCCGACAGATGTACCCCCTGAGGACCCGTAAGCCCACATCAAGGGGTGCGGGGAGCCCTGTCACCCCATCCTTCCTAACGAAGGGGGGGCGCAGTCAACTCCACCTGAATGCGAACAAGAGGGAGCCAGAACCCCTTGAACACACCGTACAGGCGGAACCACGTGTGACTCAACACACTGCGGCCCATACCCATACACTCCTGCTACCCGACCAAAGGACGGGAAGCAGGAAAGGCCACAGACCCCAGAACCGCCTGGGAGACAGAACCCCCGGTCATGTCCATGAGGAAAAACCTTACAAAGGAGCCCGGGGAGGACCATGAAGCTGCAGCACAGATGGCCTCCACCGAGGCCCCACCCAGGAGAGCGGCAGAGGCAGCCACCCCACGAGTGGAGTGCGCCCTGACGCCCCCAGGGGGATCCTGCCCAGCCAGCGTGTAGCAGAGGGTAACACCCTCGCACAACCAATGGGACAGGCGCTGCTCCGACAGTGCCTTACCAGCACGAGCCCCACCGTAACAGACAAAAAGCTGGTCGGTAACCCTGAAATCCTGAGTACGGCTGAGGTAAATCCCCAAGCACGGACTGGACATGACAGGTGAAGGCCCGCATCTAACTCACCAGTGTGAGGAGGAGGACGAAACGCCTGAACCACAATATCCCGGGAGCGGAAGGAACTCCGGATATTCTTAGGCACGAAAGCAGGATTAGGTCGCAGAGTGACACCGCAATCGGTCCGAAAAGACAGGCACTCTGGATGTACCGAGAGAGCACAGAGCTCACCTACGCGTTTAGCGGAAGTGACAGCCAGAAGGAACGCGGTCCTGAAGGACAGTTGTCCCAACGGCGCCCGCTCGAGCGGCTCAAACGGGGCCAAGGACAACCGACCGAGGACCAATTGAAGATCCCAAGTCGGAGCCAAGGAGCGTTGCACCGGCTTAACGCGTCGAGCGCCAAGCAGGAAACGCTTCACAAGAGGGTGGCTGAACAAGACATCCCCTCAAACCCCTCATGATAGGAGGATATAGCTGCTGCATATACCCTCACCGTCGAAGCCGACAGTCTATCAAGGAGAGACTGGAGGTAACTAAGGACAGCAACCAGGGGGCAGGAGACAGAGTCCTGGCCCCCCGCCTTACACCACACTTGGAACATACGTCATCTGCCCGCGTAAGCGCGACAGTGGAGGGAGCATGCGCATTCCAGATGGTAACACCATCAGGATCAAGAACCTGCGCCCCTCGACGTACCCGTCCCAACAACTGACCTAACAGATGTATGGGGAAGAATCCCTGGCGGCACGGCATCGGTCCCAGACCTGCCTGGCCATGTCCAGACGCAATCCTCACCCGTCAGGATGAGGGCCGCCCCGCGACAGTACACCTGCACCCACATTCTCCCTGCCGGGGATGTGGGGAGCCCTTAGGCCGCGCAGATGGAGGACGCCCATAGCCAGCCGCCCGCCGCCTGGTGCAGACAGGGGGAGCGTACTGACGTCGTATCGTCCGTCCTGATCAACACCATTTGTGGACCAGAAGGACCGCTTTCAACACCAACACATTGAACGTAGCGCAGACCGGGCAGCATGGTTTGCCAGCTGCCCCCTACTGCGTTGGCCCGACGCATCACCAGCGAGGGAGGCGTCGGTGAAAACGCGACGTGAGACAGCGCCGTAACCGTCCTAGGACGGAACCTCCCGAGCGTGTTGACAACACGCTCTGAGATGGATGCCCATAGCCCTCCAACCGTTGACTGGGAAGAGGAATACTCTACATCCAGTCTACAGCAACCCCAGGCTGGTAGAGACCTGCCTGGTACGAGACCTGACGATCCACCTTGACCGCGAAGGACCAGAACGTCATCAGGGCAGAACACTCCGTAACCCCGGATGACGCAGAGGCCCCAGTGCGGCCTCCACGCACTTGGTGAAGATGCGGGGAGCCAGAGAAAACCGAACGGCAGCCTCTGGTACTCATACGCTAACCCTGCAAAGGAAGCGTAGGTAAGCCCTAGGATGGAAGATCGGGGATGCGCATACGCATCCTACAGGTCTATGGAGGAGAACCAGACCCCCACCTGACAGTGTTCAACAGGTAGGAGACGATCCAAAAAATGCTGAACCTTCCCATGGGACAGGTCCAGCCTGGGTCTTACACCCCTCCCTCCCGACTTCTCGGGCAGAGAACACCGGGAGGAGAACGCCACGACGATGGCTTGCTTCGTCCACAGAGATTGGATCTCGTCGACCAGAGCTGTCCCTGCTGGAGACCCCGACAACAGGGTCTGTACCAAACCTGAAAACGGGTGGGGTTGTGTAAACACAAGTCCCCGCCTCACCATTCTCCCCATCTACCTCGACATATGGTACTGCCGTAGTCACATGTGACGACACCCCCAACGCACCCGCCGTCACGTGGCGCAGGTCCGCCAGGAACTGTAGATAGTTGGCCCGGTCCCCCCCGCTGTGCGAAGACAACCCTGGAATCGTGCGAGGAGCGCGTTCCGTGTCGGAACACCTGACCCTGACACCACCCACGAGGCAATCGCACCCAAGGGGGAACCCCGACAGAAAAAGGGCCTGTCTTTTTCTTCCGATCAAAAAAGCCCCCCCACTGAACACCCCTCCAGAACATGCTGAAGGAGTTGTTCTGCAGCCGGACATGCAAGGTGTAAGGCCCCCATGGGTTCCTACACACCGTAGCCCTGCAGTGATATCACTACCACCCCAAACCATGTGAGCTGCGACCACTTGCCAATATTCCAGGAGTGGGAGCACCAACATGATACCTGGCCTGGCGAAGGCGAGGCCGGGGAAGCCTGCACTGTGTGCCTCAAAAGGTTTCGAGCCCCCCTGCTGACAACACTTAAGTTGACAGACGTAACACCAGGCTCAACCAACACAGTTCAAGGTGTGGGAGCCGCTTGACAGCACAACATTCTCACGGACAGACCCAGGCTCAGCCATCAACTGGGTGTCAGCCCCTGTCTCCATGAGAAGCGAAGAATGGGGCCGCATACGCTTCAAGAAGGTTCGCGGCCCGCAGCCAAAGGAACACACCCAGAGCCCCGCTTCTGAGGGTAACAGAAAGCGGACTGAGCGGGGAGCGGGCTGCTCGCGGCAAAATGACGACGGAGTGGTTTACCAACACCGAAATCACCCAAAATGGCCGATCCCTCGGCCGCCAAGACTGTCGGCCTCGCGATACCCTGTCGATTCTCCAACCAGGGCACCACTGGCGGGGGAAACATGGCCGCCTGTCGAGGGCCCCGTCATCGCCGCTGACGAGGCCGTGCTCTCTCTTCTTCTGGCTGCGCGGTGTGAGGCGGTGTAGGGCCTAGGACAATACCGCCCGCGCTCCAGCAGAAGACCAAAATCCCCTGCGGAGAGGGGAACCCTGAGCGGTTATAGCCTGCGGCTGGGTCAAAGCTAATAACGTCAACAACCTCGCGCGATGTGTCGACGTCGGCTGGCCCTCAAGGCCCCTCCACCAGACACCATTTTTTTTATAGAAAAAACACCAATTCGAACACAGTTCTAATCGTTGCCAATTCCATACCGTGGCGGTACAAGCCTTAACAGCCCACCAGCCACTCGCCAGGCCGACCCATGGTGTCGGCCGGGCGGGGCATTGTTTCAATATATCAAAAACAAAGGACTGACGTTAACATGGAGCACCAGTGGTGATTGCAAACAGCACCCTCCACTGTGGTGTGGACCATGAAAAGGTTAAATGAATAAAAGAGCTAAACCACAAAAACTGTAGAATGAGCAAACCCATACACACAAAGTTTAAGGGGAGACGGACCAGACCCGTCTTCATTCAAAATATTCACAACAGAACACCAGCCCTAGTTTAGCCCATTTACCAAAAAAGGTAAACAAAGCCCCCCCCCCGCACTACTCCCCCAGTATACCGATTGACCGTCAGTATGAATGGTTTGAGAGGAGAGAAAGCTGTAGCAAGACAGACCTTCTCATAGCAGAGTGACAAAATGAAACAATAGCCCCCTACACAGGGCCGCCCCAGGAGATGGGGGCCTCGCGTCTAAAAACGCACAGGGCCTCACATTTCTCCCAAGCGGCCCTGCCCTTATACTACTGCAGCCTAACGCCAGGCAATGTGGAACCCAAGACAACAATTGCCTGTGCACAGACACGCAACATGTTTACCATGTCGGCTGGACCCATAGCCCCACTACCCGACGCCAACCCAGATGGGAACACCGTTCAACAAACCCCGCCGGAACACAAGGTAATACCTGGCTAGAACCTAGCCACGACCTACCCCGTTGTCAACCCATTTACCCGAAAAAGGTAAATAGAACTCAAAACCCCACAACAGCTACCGACTGACCTTCATTGATGAACCGGGCAAGAGGCGGGAGAGTGACAACATCTCACGGCGGAGACATTAAAACAGCATAGCAATTAGCAGTAGTGATAGCATGCGGCAGTAGCGATAGCATGTTAGCATAGCTTTAGATGTTTTAGCAGCACGCCCAAGACAGCTTGGAAACCGTTCCCTGCAGAGAACGTTCACCAAACCATCTTGCCCCTGGCGCCAACACACAACAAGGTTGTGTTAACAACACAAACCAGCATTACTAACACTAATACCCATGCCTGAAGACACAGGGCCTACCTGAGTACAAGCTGGCCCGACAGCCAGCCTTGTACAGCTGAACCTCGATGTGCAGTCATCAAACGAGGAACATCACAGGCCCGTCGTGTCGCCAAAAACATGCGTCGAAGATGCCAGGGGCCAGCAACCTCCGGTAAGCTTCCAACATTATTAATCTTCCTTAATCTTTTCATTCCGCTAGCTCGTATGGTGCACGCATCCAATACGCTGGGACGAAAATAGAGGAAGGGTGTTTCATGACCAGGGTCATGGTTATATGGGCGGTACCACCATAAAGGGCGGGGCCCCATACAGGTGGGGTGCATGTGTTTTTGTTCGTGGGAGATACATTAGGTATCACAGGAGATAGGAGTATCTCGTAAGGCTCAGAGCGGGACGCGATGCAATACGAAATATAACTGCATTGTAGGGCTATTTAGACTGTCTTAGTAAGGTTGCTGGCTTGAAATTTAGCACTTGTAAAAAGATATTCGCTTATGAAATAAAAACACATTCTAAACAGTCTTTTGCCATTCTAATGCCATTATCTGCATTGTAGGGCTATAGTAAGGTTGCAGGCTTGAAATTTAGCACTTGTAAAAAGATATTCGCTTATGAAATAAAAACACATTCTAAACAGTCTTTTGCCATTCTAATGCCATTATCTGCATTGTAGGGCTATTTAGACTGTCTTAGTAAGGTTGCTGGCTTGAAATTTAGCACTTGTAAAAAGATATTCGCTTATGAAATAAAAACACATTCTAAACAGTGTTTTGCCATTCTAATGCCATTATCTGCATTGTAGGGCTATAGTAAGGTTGCTGGCTTGAAATTTAGCACTTGTAAAAAGATATTCGCTTATGAAATAAAAACACATTCTAAACAGTCTTTTGCCATTCTAATGCCATTATCTGCATTGTAGGGCTATAGTAAGGTTGCAGGCTTGAAATTTAGCACTTGTAAAAAGATATTCGCTTATGAAATAAAAACACATTCTAAACAGTCTTTTGCCATTCTAATGCCATTATCTGCATTGTAGGGCTATAGTAAGGTTGCTGGCTTGAAATTTAGCACTTGTAAAAAGATATTCGCTTATGAAATAAAAACACATTCTAAACAGTCTTTTGCCATTCTAATGCCATTATCTGCATTGTAGGGCTATAGTAAGGTTGCAGGCTTGAAATTTAGCACTTGTAAAAAGATATTCGCTTATGAAATAAAAACACATTCTAAACAGTCTTTTGCCATTCTAATGCCATTATCTGCATTGTAGGGCTATAGTAAGGTTGCAGGCTTGAAATTTAGCACTTGTAAAAAGATATTCGCTTATGAAATAAAAACACATTCTAAACAGTCTTTTGCCATTCTAATGCCATTATCTGCATTGTAGGGCTATTTAGACTGTCTTAGTAAGGTTGCTGGCTTGAAATTTAGCACTTGTAAAAAGATATTCGCTTATGAAATAAAAACACATTCTAAACAGTCTTTTGCCATTCTAATGCCATTATCTGCATTGAAGGGCTATTTAGACTGTCTTAGTAAGGTTGCTGGCTTGAAATTTAGCACTTGTAAAAAGATATTCGCTTATGAAATAAAAACACATTCTAAACAGTGTTTTGCCATTCTAATGCCATTATCTGCATTGTAGGGCTATAGTAAGGTTGCAGGCTTGAAATTTAGCACTTGTAAAAAGATATTCGCTTATGAAATAAAAACACATTCTAAACAGTCTTTTGCCATTCTAATGCCATTATCTGCATTGTAGGGCTATTTAGACTGTCTTAGTAAGGTTGCTGGCTTGAAATTTAGCACTTGTAAAAAGATATTCGCTTATGAAATAAAAACACATTCTAAACAGTCTTTTGCCATTCTAATGCCATTATCTGCATTGTAGGGCTATAGTAAGGTTGCAGGCTTGAAATTTAGCACTTGTAAAAAGATATTCGCTTATGAAATAAAAACACATTCTAAACAGTCTTTTGCCATTCTAATGCCATTATCTGCATTGTAGGGCTATTTAGACTGTCTTAGTAAGGTTGCTGGCTTGAAATTTAGCACTTGTAAAAAGATATTCGCTTATGAAATAAAAACACATTCTAAACAGTCTTTTGCCATTCTAATGCCATTATCTGCATTGAAGGGCTATTTAGACTGTCTTAGTAAGGTTGCTGGCTTGAAATTTAGCACTTGTAAAAAGATATTCGCTTATGAAATAAAAACACATTCTAAACAGTGTTTTGCCATTCTAATGCCATTATCTGCATTGTAGGGCTATAGTAAGGTTGCAGGCTTGAAATTTAGCACTTGTAAAAAGATATTCGCTTATGAAATAAAAACACATTCTAAACAGTCTTTTGCCATTCTAATGCCATTATCTGCATTGAAGGGCTATTTAGACTGTCTTAGTAAGGTTGCTGGCTTGAAATTTAGCACTTGTAAAAAGATATTCGCTTATGAAATAAAAACACATTCTAAACAGTGTTTTGCCATTCTAATGCCATTATCTGCATTGTAGGGCTATAGTAAGGTTGCAGGCTTGAAATTTAGCACTTGTAAAAAGATATTCGCTTATGAAATAAAAACACATTCTAAACAGTCTTTTGCCATTCTAATGCCATTATCTGCATTGTAGGGCTATTTAGACTGTCTTAGTAAGGTTGCTGGCTTGAAATTTAGCACTTGTAAAAAGATATTCGCTTATGAAATAAAAACACATTCTAAACAGTGTTTTGCCATTCTAATGCCATTATCTGCATTGTAGGGCTATAGTAAGGTTGCAGGCTTGAAATTTAGCACTTGTAAAAAGATATTCGCTTATGAAATAAAAACACATTCTAAACAGTCTTTTGCCATTCTAATGCCATTATCTGCATTGTAGGGCTATTTAGACTGTCTTAGTAAGGTTGCTGGCTTGAAATTTAGCACTTGTAAAAAGATATTCGCTTATGAAATAAAAACACATTCTAAACAGTCTTTTGCCATTCTAATGCCATTATCTGCATTGTAGGGCTATAGTAAGGTTGCAGGCTTGAAATTTAGCACTTGTAAAAAGATATTCGCTTATGAAATAAAAACACATTCTAAACAGTCTTTTGCCATTCTAATGCCATTATCTGCATTGTAGGGCTATTTAGACTGTCTTAGTAAGGTTGCTGGCTTGAAATTTAGCACTTGTAAAAAGATATTCGCTTATGAAATAAAAACACATTCTAAACAGTCTTTTGCCATTCTAATGCCATTATCTGCATTGAAGGGCTATTTAGACTGTCTTAGTAAGGTTGCTGGCTTGAAATTTAGCACTTGTAAAAAGATATTCGCTTATGAAATAAAAACACATTCTAAACAGTCTTTTGCCATTCTAATGCCATTATCTGCATTGAAGGGCTATTTAGACTGTCTTAGTAAGGTTGCTGGCTTGAAATTTAGCACTTGTAAAAAGATATTCGCTTATGAAATAAAAACACATTCTAAACAGTGTTTTGCCATTCTAATGCCATTATCTGCATTGTAGGGCTATAGTAAGGTTGCAGGCTTGAAATTTAGCACTTGTAAAAAGATATTCGCTTATGAAATAAAAACACATTCTAAACAGTCTTTTGCCATTCTAATGCCATTATCTGCATTGTAGGGCTATTTAGACTGTCTTAGTAAGGTTGCTGGCTTGAAATTTAGCACTTGTAAAAAGATATTCGCTTATGAAATAAAAACACATTCTAAACAGTGTTTTGCCATTCTAATGCCATTATCTGCATTGTAGGGCTATAGTAAGGTTGCAGGCTTGAAATTTAGCACTTGTAAAAAGATATTCGCTTATGAAATAAAAACACATTCTAAACAGTCTTTTGCCATTCTAATGCCATTATCTGCATTGTAGGGCTATTTAGACTGTCTTAGTAAGGTTGCTGGCTTGAAATTTAGCACTTGTAAAAAGATATTCGCTTATGAAATAAAAACACATTCTAAACAGTCTTTTGCCATTCTAATGCCATTATCTGCATTTTAGGGCTATTTAGACTGTCTTAGTAAGGTTGCTGGCTTGAAATTTAGCACTTGTAAAAAGATATTCGCTTATGAAATAAAAACACATTCTAAACAGTGTTTTGCCATTCTAATGCCATTATCTGCATTGTAGGGCTATAGTAAGGTTGCAGGCTTGAAATTTAGCACTTGTAAAAAGATATTCGCTTATGAAATAAAAACACATTCTAAACAGTCTTTTGCCATTCTAATGCCATTATCTGCATTGTAGGGCTATTTAGACTGTCTTAGTAAGGTTGCTGGCTTGAAATTTAGCACTTGTAAAAAGATATTCGCTTATGAAATAAAAACACATTCTAAACAGTGTTTTGCCATTCTAATGCCATTATCTGCATTGTAGGGCTATAGTAAGGTTGCAGGCTTGAAATTTAGCACTTGTAAAAAGATATTCGCTTATGAAATAAAAACACATTCTAAACAGTCTTTTGCCATTCTAATGCCATTATCTGCATTGTAGGGCTATTTAGACTGTCTTAGTAAGGTTGCTGGCTTGAAATTTAGCACTTGTAAAAAGATATTCGCTTATGAAATAAAAACACATTCTAAACAGTCTTTTGCCATTCTAATGCCATTATCTGCATTGTAGGGCTATTTAGACTGTCTTAGTAAGGTTGCTGGCTTGAAATTTAGCACTTGTAAAAAGATATTCGCTTATGAAATAAAAACACATTCTAAACAGTCTTTTGCCATTCTAATGCCATTATCTGCATTGTAGGGCTATTTAGACTGTCTTAGTAAGGTTGCTGGCTTGAAATTTAGCACTTGTAAAAAGATATTCGCTTATGAAATAAAAACACATTCTAAACAGTGTTTTGCCATTCTAATGCCATTATCTGCATTGTAGGGCTATAGTAAGGTTGCAGGCTTGAAATTTAGCACTTGTAAAAAGATATTCGCTTATGAAATAAAAACACATTCTAAACAGTCTTTTGCCATTCTAATGCCATTATCTGCATTGTAGGGCTATTTAGACTGTCTTAGTAAGGTTGCTGGCTTGAAATTTAGCACTTGTAAAAAGATATTCGCTTATGAAATAAAAACACATTCTAAACAGTCTTTTGCCATTCTAATGCCATTATCTGCATTGTAGGGCTATAGTAAGGTTGCAGGCTTGAAATTTAGCACTTGTAAAAAGATATTCGCTTATGAAATAAAAACACATTCTAAACAGTCTTTTGCCATTCTAATGCCATTATCTGCATTGTAGGGCTATAGTAAGGTTGCTGGCTTGAAATTTAGCACTTGTAAAAAGATATTCGCTTATGAAATAAAAACACATTCTAAACAGTCTTTTGCCATTCTAATGCCATTATCTGCATTGTAGGGCTATAGTAAGGTTGCAGGCTTGAAATTTAGCACTTGTAAAAAGATATTCGCTTATGAAATAAAAACACATTCTAAACAGTCTTTTGCCATTCTAATGCCATTATCTGCATTGTAGGGCTATAGTAAGGTTGCAGGCTTGAAATTTAGCACTTGTAAAAAGATATTCGCTTATGAAATAAAAACACATTCTAAACAGTCTTTTGCCATTCTAATGCCATTATCTGCATTGTAGGGCTATTTAGACTGTCTTAGTAAGGTTGCTGGCTTGAAATTTAGCACTTGTAAAAAGATATTCGCTTATGAAATAAAAACACATTCTAAACAGTCTTTTGCCATTCTAATGCCATTATCTGCATTGAAGGGCTATTTAGACTGTCTTAGTAAGGTTGCTGGCTTGAAATTTAGCACTTGTAAAAAGATATTCGCTTATGAAATAAAAACACATTCTAAACAGTCTTTTGCCATTCTAATGCCATTATCTGCATTGTAGGGCTATAGTAAGGTTGCAGGCTTGAAATTTAGCACTTGTAAAAAGATATTCGCTTATGAAATAAAAACACATTCTAAACAGTCTTTTGCCATTCTAATGCCATTATCTGCATTGTAGGGCTATTTAGACTGTCTTAGTAAGGTTGCTGGCTTGAAATTTAGCACTTGTAAAAAGATATTCGCTTATGAAATAAAAACACATTCTAAACAGTCTTTTGCCATTCTAATGCCATTATCTGCATTGTAGGGCTATAGTAAGGTTGCAGGCTTGAAATTTAGCACTTGTAAAAAGATATTCGCTTATGAAATAAAAACACATTCTAAACAGTCTTTTGCCATTCTAATGCCATTATCTGCATTGAAGGGCTATTTAGACTGTCTTAGTAAGGTTGCTGGCTTGAAATTTAGCACTTGTAAAAAGATATTCGCTTATGAAATAAAAACACATTCTAAACAGTCTTTTGCCATTCTAATGCCATTATCTGCATTGTAGGGCTATTTAGACTGTCTTAGTAAGGTTGCTGGCTTGAAATTTAGCACTTGTAAAAAGATATTCGCTTATGAAATAAAAACACATTCTAAACAGTCTTTTGCCATTCTAATGCCATTATCTGCATTGTAGGGCTATAGTAAGGTTGCAGGCTTGTAATTTAGCACTTGTAAAAAGATATTCGCTTATGAAATAAAAACACATTCTAAACAGTCTTTTGCCATTCTAATGCCATTATCTGCATTGAAGGGCTATTTAGACTGTCTTAGTAAGGTTGCTGGCTTGAAATTTAGCACTTGTAAAAAGATATTCGCTTATGAAATAAAAACACATTCTAAACAGTCTTTTGCCATTCTAATGCCATTATCTGCATTGTAGGGCTATAGTAAGGTTGCAGGCTTGAAATTTAGCACTTGTAAAAAGATATTCGCTTATGAAATAAAAACACATTCTAAACAGTCTTTTGCCATTCTAATGCCATTATCTGCATTGAAGGGCTATTTAGACTGTCTTAGTAAGGTTGCTGGCTTGAAATTTAGCACTTGTAAAAAGATATTCGCTTATGAAATAAAAACACATTCTAAACAGTCTTTTGCCATTCTAATGCCATTATCTGCATTGTAGGGCTATAGTAAGGTTGCAGGCTTGAAATTTAGCACTTGTAAAAAGATATTCGCTTATGAAATAAAAACACATTCTAAACAGTCTTTTGCCATTCTAATGCCATTATCTGCATTGTAGGGCTATAGTAAGGTTGCAGGCTTGAAATTTAGCACTTGTAAAAAGATATTCGCTTATGAAATAAAAACACATTCTAAACAGTCTTTTGCCATTCTAATGCCATTATCTGCATTGTAGGGCTATAGTAAGGTTGCTGGCTTGAAATTTAGCACTTGTAAAATGATATTCGCTTATGAAATAAAAACACATTCTAAACAGTCTTTTGCCATTCTAATGCCATTATCTGCATTGAAGGGCTATTTAGACTGTCTTAGTAAGGTTGCTGGCTTGAAATTTAGCACTTGTAAAAAGATATTCGCTTATGAAATAAAAACACATTCTAAACAGTCTTTTGCCATTCTAATGCCATTATCTGCATTGTAGGGCTATTTAGACTGTCTTAGTAAGGTTGCTGGCTTGAAATTTAGCACTTGTAAAAAGATATTCGCTTATGAAATAAAAACACATTCTAAACAGTCTTTTGCCATTCTAATGCCATTATCTGCATTGAAGGGCTATTTAGACTGTCTTAGTAAGGTTGCTGGCTTGAAATTTAGCACTTGTAAAAAGATATTCGCTTATGAAATAAAAACACATTCTAAATAGTCTTTTGCCATTCTAATGCCATTATCTGCATTGAAGGGCTATTTAGACTGTCTTAGTAAGGTTGCTGGCTTGAAATTTAGCACTTGTAAAAAGATATTCGCTTATGAAATAAAAACACATTCTAAACAGTCTTTTGCCATTCTAATGCCATTATCTGCATTGAAGGGCTATTTAGACTGTCTTAGTAAGGTTGCTGGCTTGAAATTTAGCACTTGTAAAAAGATATTCGCTTATGAAATAAAAACACATTCTAAACAGTCTTTTGCCATTCTAATGCCATTATCTGCATTGAAGGGCTATTTAGACTGTCTTAGTAAGGTTGCTGGCTTGAAATTTAGCACTTGTAAAAAGATATTCGCTTATGAAATAAAAACACATTCTAAACAGTCTTTTGCCATTCTAATGCCATTATCTGCATTGTAGGGCTATAGTAAGGTTGCAGGCTTGAAATTTAGCACTTGTAAAAAGATATTCGCTTATGAAATAAAAACACATTCTAAACAGTCTTTTGCCATTCTAATGCCATTATCTGCATTGTAGGGCTATAGTAAGGTTGCAGGCTTGAAATTTAGCACTTGTAAAAAGATATTCGCTTATGAAATAAAAACACATTCTAAACAGTCTTTTGCCATTCTAATGCCATTATCTGCATTGTAGGGCTATTTAGACTGTCTTAGTAAGGTTGCTGGCTTGAAATTTAGCACTTGTAAAAAGATATTCGCTTATGAAATAAAAACACATTCTAAACAGTCTTTTGCCATTCTAATGCCATTATCTGCATTGAAGGGCTATTTAGACTGTCTTAGTAAGGTTGCTGGCTTGAAATTTAGCACTTGTAAAAAGATATTCGCTTATGAAATAAAAACACATTCTAAACAGTGTTTTGCCATTCTAATGCCATTATCTGCATTGAAGGGCTATTTAGACTGTCTTAGTAAGGTTGCTGGCTTGAAATTTAGCACTTGTAAAAAGATATTCGCTTATGAAATAAAAACACATTCTAAACAGTCTTTTGCCATTCTAATGCCATTATCTGCATTGTAGGGCTATAGTAAGGTTGCAGGCTTGAAATTTAGCACTTGTAAAAAGATATTCGCTTATGAAATAAAAACACATTCTAAACAGTCTTTTGCCATTCTAATGCCATTATCTGCATTGTAGGGCTATAGTAAGGTTGCAGGCTTGAAATTTAGCACTTGTAAAAAGATATTCGCTTATGAAATAAAAACACATTCTAAACAGTCTTTTGCCATTCTAATGCCATTATCTGCATTGTAGGGCTATAGTAAGGTTGCAGGCTTGAAATTTAGCACTTGTAAAAAGATATTCGCTTATGAAATAAAAACACATTCTAAACAGTCTTTTGCCATTCTAATGCCATTATCTGCATTGTAGGGCTATTTAGACTGTCTTAGTAAGGTTGCTGGCTTGAAATTTAGTACTTGTAAAAAGATATTCGCTTATGAAATAAAAACACATTCTAAACAGTCTTTTGCCATTCTAATGCCATTATCTGCATTGAAGGGCTATTTAGACTGTCTTAGTAAGGTTGCTGGCTTGAAATTTAGCACTTGTAAAAAGATATTCGCTTATGAAATAAAAACACATTCTAAACAGTGTTTTGCCATTCTAATGCCATTATCTGCATTGTAGGGCTATAGTAAGGTTGCAGGCTTGAAATTTAGCACTTGTAAAAAGATATTCGCTTATGAAATAAAAACACATTCTAAACAGTCTTTTGCCATTCTAATGCCATTATCTGCATTGTAGGGCTATTTAGACTGTCTTAGTAAGGTTGCTGGCTTGAAATTTAGCACTTGTAAAAAGATATTCGCTTATGAAATAAAAACACATTCTAAACAGTCTTTTGCCATTCTAATGCCATTATCTGCATTGTAGGGCTATAGTAAGGTTGCAGGCTTGAAATTTAGCACTTGTAAAAAGATATTCGCTTATGAAATAAAAACACATTCTAAACAGTGTTTTGCCATTCTAATGCCATTATCTGCATTGTAGGGCTATAGTAAGGTTGCTGGCTTGAAATTTAGCACTTGTAAAAAGATATTCGCTTATGAAATAAAAACACATTCTAAACAGTCTTTTGCCATTCTAATGCCATTATCTGCATTGTAGGGCTATAGTAAGGTTGCAGGCTTGAAATTTAGCACTTGTAAAAAGATATTCGCTTATGAAATAAAAACACATTCTAAACAGTCTTTTGCCATTCTAATGCCATTATCTGCATTGTAGGGCTATAGTAAGGTTGCTGGCTTGAAATTTAGCACTTGTAAAAAGATATTCGCTTATGAAATAAAAACACATTCTAAACAGTGTTTTGCCATTCTAATGCCATTATCTGCATTGTAGGGCTATAGTAAGGTTGCAGGCTTGAAATTTAGCACTTGTAAAAAGATATTCGCTTATGAAATAAAAACACATTCTAAACAGTCTTTTGCCATTCTAATGCCATTATCTGCATTGAAGGGCTATTTAGACTGTCTTAGTAAGGTTGCTGGCTTGAAATTTAGCACTTGTAAAAAGATATTCGCTTATGAAATAAAAACACATTCTAAACAGTCTTTTGCCATTCTAATGCCATTATCTGCATTGTAGGGCTATTTAGAATGTCTTAGTAAGGTTGCTGGCTTGAAATTTAGCACTTGTAAAAAGATATTCGCTTATGAAATAAAAACACATTCTAAACAGTCTTTTGCCATTCTAATGCCATTATCTGCATTGAAGGGCTATTTAGACTGTCTTAGTAAGGTTGCTGGCTTGAAATTTAGCACTTGTAAAAAGATATTCGCTTATGAAATAAAAACACATTCTAAACAGTCTTTTGCCATTCTAATGCCATTATCTGCATTGAAGGGCTATTTAGACTGTCTTAGTAAGGTTGCTGGCTTGAAATTTAGCACTTGTAAAAAGATATTCGCTTATGAAATAAAAACACATTCTAAACAGTGTTTTGCCATTCTAATGCCATTATCTGCATTGAAGGGCTATTTAGACTGTCTTAGTAAGGTTGCTGGCTTGAAATTTAGCACTTGTAAAAAGATATTCGCTTATGAAATAAAAACACATTCTAAACAGTCTTTTGCCATTCTAATGCCATTATCTGCATTGTAGGGCTATTTAGACTGTCTTAGTAAGGTTGCTGGCTTGAAATTTAGCACTTGTAAAAAGATATTCGCTTATGAAATAAAAACACATTCTAAACAGTCTTTTGCCATTCTAATGCCATTATCTGCATTGAAGGGCTATTTAGACTGTCTTAGTAAGGTTGCTGGCTTGAAATTTAGCACTTGTAAAAAGATATTCGCTTATGAAATAAAAACACATTCTAAACAGTCTTTTGCCATTCTAATGCCATTATCTGCATTGTAGGGCTATAGTAAGGTTGCAGGCTTGAAATTTAGCACTTGTAAAAAGATATTCGCTTATGAAATAAAAACACATTCTAAACAGTCTTTTGCCATTCTAATGCCATTATCTGCATTGAAGGGCTATTTAGACTGTCTTAGTAAGGTTGCTGGCTTGAAATTTAGCACTTGTAAAAAGATATTCGCTTATGAAATAAAAACACATTCTAAACAGTCTTTTGCCATTCTAATGCCATTATCTGCATTGAAGGGCTATTTAGACTGTCTTAGTAAGGTTGCTGGCTTGAAATTTAGCACTTGTAAAAAGATATTAGCTTATGAAATAAAAACACATTCTAAACAGTGTTTTGCCATTCTAATGCCATTATCTGCATTGTAGGGCTATAGTAAGGTTGCAGGCTTGAAATTTAGCACTTGTAAAAAGATATTCGCGTATGAAATAAAAACACATTCTAAACAGTCTTTTGCCATTCTAATGCCATTATCTGCATTGTAGGGCTATAGTAAGGTTGCAGGCTTGAAATTTAGCACTTGTAAAAAGATATTCGCTTATGAAATAAAAACACATTCTAAACAGTCTTTTGCCATTCTAATGCCATTATCTGCATTGAAGGGCTATTTAGACTGTCTTAGTAAGGTTGCTGGCTTGAAATTTAGCACTTGTAAAAAGATATTCGCTTATGAAATAAAAACACATTCTAAACAGTCTTTTGCCATTCTAATGCCATTATCTGCATTGAAGGGCTATTTAGACTGTCTTAGTAAGGTTGCTGGCTTGAAATTTAGCACTTGTAAAAAGATATTCGCTTATGAAATAAAAACACATTCTAAACAGTCTTTTGCCATTCTAATGCCATTATCTGCATTGTAGGGCTATTTAGACTGTCTTAGTAAGGTTGCTGGCTTGAAATTTAGCACTTGTAAAAAGATATTCGCTTATGAAATAAAAACACATTCTAAACAGTGTTTTGCCATTCTAATGCCATTATCTGCATTGTAGGGCTATAGTAAGGTTGCTGGCTTGAAATTTAGCACTTGTAAAAAGATATTCGCTTATGAAATAAAAACACATTCTAAACAGTCTTTTGCCATTCTAATGCCATTATCTGCATTGTAGGGCTATAGTAAGGTTGCAGGCTTGAAATTTAGCACTTGTAAAAAGATATTCGCTTATGAAATAAAAACACATTCTAAACAGTCTTTTGCCATTCTAATGCCATTATCTGCATTGTAGGGCTATAGTAAGGTTGCTGGCTTGAAATTTAGCACTTGTAAAAAGATATTCGCTTATGAAATAAAAACACATTCTAAACAGTCTTTTGCCATTCTAATGCCATTATCTGCATTGAAGGGCTATTTAGACTGTCTTAGTAAGGTTGCTGGCTTGAAATTTAGCACTTGTAAAAAGATATTCGCTTATGAAATAAAAACACATTCTAAACAGTCTTTTGCCATTCTAATGCCATTATCTGCATTGTAGGGCTATTTAGACTGTCTTAGTAAGGTTGCTGGCTTGAAATTTAGCACTTGTAAAAAGATATTCGCTTATGAAATAAAAACACATTCTAAACAGTCTTTTGCCATTCTAATGCCATTATCTGCATTGTAGGGCTATTTAGACTGTCTTAGTAAGGTTGCTGGCTTGAAATTTAGCACTTGTAAAAAGATATTCGCTTATGAAATAAAAACACATTCTAAACAGTCTTTTGCCATTCTAATGCCATTATCTGCATTGAAGGGCTATTTAGACTGTCTTAGTAAGGTTGCTGGCTTGAAATTTAGCACTTGTAAAAAGATATTCGCTTATGAAATAAAAACACATTCTAAACAGTCTTTTGCCATTCTAATGCCATTATCTGCATTGAAGGGCTATTTAGACTGTCTTAGTAAGGTTGCTGGCTTGAAATTTAGCACTTGTAAAAAGATATTCGCTTATGAAATAAAAACACATTCTAAACAGTGTTTTGCCATTCTAATGCCATTATCTGCATTGAAGGGCTATTTAGACTGTCTTAGTAAGGTTGCTGGCTTGAAATTTAGCACTTGTAAAAAGATATTCGCTTATGAAATAAAAACACATTCTAAACAGTCTTTTGCCATTCTAATGCCATTATCTGCATTGTAGGGCTATAGTAAGGTTGCAGGCTTGAAATTTAGCACTTGTAAAAAGATATTCGCTTATGAAATAAAAACACATTCTAAACAGTCTTTTGCCATTATAATGCCATTATCTGCATTGTAGGGCTATTTAGACTGTCTTAGTAAGGTTGCTGGCTTGAAATTTAGCACTTGTAAAAAGATATTCGCTTATGAAATAAAAACACATTCTAAACAGTCTTTTGCCATTCTAATGCCATTATCTGCATTGTAGGGCTATAGTAAGGTTGCAGGCTTGAAATTTAGCACTTGTAAAAAGATATTCGCTTATGAAATAAAAACACATTCTAAACAGTCTTTTGCCATTCTAATGCCATTATCTGCATTGAAGGGCTATTTAGACTGTCTTAGTAAGGTTGCTGGCTTGAAATTTAGCACTTGTAAAAAGATATTCGCTTATGAAATAAAAACACATTCTAAACAGTCTTTTGCCATTCTAATGCCATTATCTGCATTGAAGGGCTATTTAGACTGTCTTAGTAAGGTTGCTGGCTTGAAATTTAGCACTTGTAAAAAGATATTCGCTTATGAAATAAAAACACATTCTAAACAGTCTTTTGCCATTCTAATGCCATTATCTGCATTGTAGGGCTATTTAGACTGTCTTAGTAAGGTTGCTGGCTTGAAATTTAGCACTTGTAAAAAGATATTCGCTTATGAAATAAAAACACATTCTAAACAGTGTTTTGCCATTCTAATGCCATTATCTGCATTGTAGGGCTATAGTAAGGTTGCTGGCTTGAAATTTAGCACTTGTAAAAAGATATTCGCTTATGAAATAAAAACACATTCTAAACAGTCTTTTGCCATTCTAATGCCATTATCTGCATTGTAGGGCTATAGTAAGGTTGCAGGCTTGAAATTTAGCACTTGTAAAAAGATATTCGCTTATGAAATAAAAACACATTCTAAACAGTCTTTTGCCATTCTAATGCCATTATCTGCATTGTAGGGCTATAGTAAGGTTGCTGGCTTGAAATTTAGCACTTGTAAAAAGATATTCGCTTATGAAATAAAAACACATTCTAAACAGTCTTTTGCCATTCTAATGCCATTATCTGCATTGAAGGGCTATTTAGACTGTCTTAGTAAGGTTGCTGGCTTGAAATTTAGCACTTGTAAAAAGATATTCGCTTATGAAATAAAAACACATTCTAAACAGTCTTTTGCCATTCTAATGCCATTATCTGCATTGTAGGGCTATTTAGACTGTCTTAGTAAGGTTGCTGGCTTGAAATTTAGCACTTGTAAAAAGATATTCGCTTATGAAATAAAAACACATTCTAAACAGTCTTTTGCCATTCTAATGCCATTATCTGCATTGTAGGGCTATAGTAAGGTTGCTGGCTTGAAATTTAGCACTTGTAAAAAGATATTCGCTTATGAAATAAAAACACATTCTAAACAGTCTTTTGCCATTCTAATGCCATTATCTGCATTGTAGGGCTATAGTAAGGTTGCAGGCTTGAAATTTAGCACTTGTAAAAAGATATTCGCTTATGAAATAAAAACACATTCTAAACAGTCTTTTGCCATTCTAATGCCATTATCTGCATTGTAGGGCTATAGTAAGGTTGCTGGCTTGAAATTTAGCACTTGTAAAAAGATATTCGCTTATGAAATAAAAACACATTCTAAACAGTCTTTTGCCATTCTAATGCCATTATCTGCATTGAAGGGCTATTTAGACTGTCTTAGTAAGGTTGCTGGCTTGAAATTTAGCACTTGTAAAAAGATATTCGCTTATGAAATAAAAACACATTCTAAACAGTCTTTTGCCATTCTAATGCCATTATCTGCATTGTAGGGCTATTTAGACTGTCTTAGTAAGGTTGCTTGCTTGAAATTTAGCACTTGTAAAAAGATATTCGCTTATGAAATAAAAACACATTCTAAACAGTCTTTTGCCATTCTAATGCCATTATCTGCATTGTAGGGCTATTTAGACTGTCTTAGTAAGGTTGCTGGCTTGAAATTTAGCACTTGTAAAAAGATATTCGCTTATGAAATAAAAACACATTCTAAACAGTCTTTTGCCATTCTAATGCCATTATCTGCATTGAAGGGCTATTTTGACTGTCTTAGTAAGGTTGCTGGCTTGAAATTTAGCACTTGTAAAAAGATATTCGCTTATGAAATAAAAACACATTCTAAACAGTCTTTTGCCATTCTAATGCCATTATCTGCATTGTAGGGCTATTTAGACTGTCTTAGTAAGGTTGCTGGCTTGAAATTTAGCACTTGTAAAAAGATATTCGCTTATGAAATAAAAACACATTCTAAACAGTCTTTTGCCATTCTAATGCCATTATCTGCATTGAAGGGCTATTTAGACTGTCTTAGTAAGGTTGCTGGCTTGAAATTTAGCACTTGTAAAAAGATATTCGCTTATGAAATAAAAACACATTCTAAACAGTCTTTTGCCATTCTAATGCCATTATCTGCATTGTAGGGCTATAGTAAGGTTGCAGGCTTGAAATTTAGCACTTGTAAAAAGATATTCGCTTATGAAATAAAAACACATTCTAAACAGTCTTTTGCCATTCTAATGCCATTATCTGCATTGTAGGGCTATTTAGACGGTCTTAGTAAGGTTGCTGGCTTGAAATTTAGCACTTGTAAAAAGATATTCGCTTATGAAATAAAAACACATTCTAAACAGTCTTTTGCCATTCTAATGCCATTATCTGCATTGTAGGGCTATAGTAAGGTTGCTGGCTTGAAATTTAGCACTTGTAAAAAGATATTCGCTTATGAAATAAAAACACATTCTAAACAGTCTTTTGCCATTCTAATGCCATTATCTGCATTGTAGGGCTATTTAGACTGTCTTAGTAAGGTTGCTGGCTTGAAATTTAGCACTTGTAAAAAGATATTCGCTTATGAAATAAAAACACATTCTAAACAGTCTTTTGCCATTCTAATGCCATTATCTGCATTGTAGGGCTATTTAGACTGTCTTAGTAAGGTTGCTGGCTTGAAATTTAGCACTTGTAAAAAGATATTCGCTTATGAAATAAAAACACATTCTAAACAGTCTTTTGCCATTCTAATGCCATTATCTGCATTGATGGGCTATTTAGACTGTCTTAGTAAGGTTGCTGGCTTGAAATTTAGCACTTGTAAAAAGATATTCGCTTATGAAATAAAAACACATTCTAAACAGTCTTTTGCCATTCTAATGCCATTATCTGCATTGAAGGGCTATTTAGACTGTCTTAGTAAGGTTGCTGGCTTGAAATTTAGCACTTGTAAAAAGATATTAGCTTATGAAATAAAAACACATTCTAAACAGTCTTTTGCCATTCTAATGCCATTATCTGCATTGTAGGGCTATAGTAAGGTTGCAGGCTTGAAATTTAGCACTTGTAAAAGGATATTCGCTTATGAAATAAAAACACATTCTAAACAGTCTTTTGCCATTCTAATGCCATTATCTGCATTGTAGGGCTATTTAGACTGTCTTAGTAAGGTTGCTGGCTTGAAATTTAGCACTTGTAAAAAGATATTCGCTTATGAAATAAAAACACATTCTAAACAGTCTTTTGCCATTCTAATGCCATTATCTGCATTGTAGGGCTATTTAGACTGTCTTAGTAAGGTTGCTGGCTTGAAATTTAGCACTTGTAAAAAGATATTCGCTTATGAAATAAAAACACATTCTAAACAGTCTTTTGCCATTCTAATGCCATTATCTGCATTGAAGGGCTATTTAGACTGTCTTAGTAAGGTTGCTGGCTTGAAATTTAGCACTTGTAAAAAGATATTCGCTTATGAAATAAAAACACATTCTAAACAGTCTTTTGCCATTCTAATGCCATTATCTGCATTGAAGGGCTATTTAGACTGTCTTAGTAAGGTTGCTGGCTTGAAATTTAGCACTTGTAAAAAGATATTCGCTTATGAAATAAAAACACATTCTAAACAGTGTTTTGCCATTCTAATGCCATTATCTGCATTGAAGGGCTATTTAGACTGTCTTAGTAAGGTTGCTGGCTTGAAATTTAGCACTTGTAAAAAGATATTCGCTTATGAAATAAAAACACATTCTAAACAGTCTTTTGCCATTCTAATGCCATTATCTGCATTGTAGGGCTATAGTAAGGTTGCAGGCTTGAAATTTAGCACTTGTAAAAAGATATTCGCTTATGAAATAAAAACACATTCTAAACAGTCTTTTGCCATTATAATGCCATTATCTGCATTGTAGGGCTATTTAGACTGTCTTAGTAAGGTTGCTGGCTTGAAATTTAGCACTTGTAAAAAGATATTCGCTTATGAAATAAAAACACATTCTAAACAGTCTTTTGCCATTCTAATGCCATTATCTGCATTGTAGGGCTATAGTAAGGTTGCAGGCTTGAAATTTAGCACTTGTAAAAAGATATTCGCTTATGAAATAAAAACACATTCTAAACAGTCTTTTGCCATTCTAATGCCATTATCTGCATTGAAGGGCTATTTAGACTGTCTTAGTAAGGTTGCTGGCTTGAAATTTAGCACTTGTAAAAAGATATTCGCTTATGAAATAAAAACACATTCTAAACAGTCTTTTGCCATTCTAATGCCATTATCTGCATTGAAGGGCTATTTAGACTGTCTTAGTAAGGTTGCTGGCTTGAAATTTAGCACTTGTAAAAAGATATTCGCTTATGAAATAAAAACACATTCTAAACAGTCTTTTGCCATTCTAATGCCATTATCTGCATTGTAGGGCTATTTAGACTGTCTTAGTAAGGTTGCTGGCTTGAAATTTAGCACTTGTAAAAAGATATTCGCTTATGAAATAAAAACACATTCTAAACAGTGTTTTGCCATTCTAATGCCATTATCTGCATTGTAGGGCTATAGTAAGGTTGCTGGCTTGAAATTTAGCACTTGTAAAAAGATATTCGCTTATGAAATAAAAACACATTCTAAACAGTCTTTTGCCATTCTAATGCCATTATCTGCATTGTAGGGCTATAGTAAGGTTGCAGGCTTGAAATTTAGCACTTGTAAAAAGATATTCGCTTATGAAATAAAAACACATTCTAAACAGTCTTTTGCCATTCTAATGCCATTATCTGCATTGTAGGGCTATAGTAAGGTTGCTGGCTTGAAATTTAGCACTTGTAAAAAGATATTCGCTTATGAAATAAAAACACATTCTAAACAGTCTTTTGCCATTCTAATGCCATTATCTGCATTGAAGGGCTATTTAGACTGTCTTAGTAAGGTTGCTGGCTTGAAATTTAGCACTTGTAAAAAGATATTCGCTTATGAAATAAAAACACATTCTAAACAGTCTTTTGCCATTCTAATGCCATTATCTGCATTGTAGGGCTATTTAGACTGTCTTAGTAAGGTTGCTGGCTTGAAATTTAGCACTTGTAAAAAGATATTCGCTTATGAAATAAAAACACATTCTAAACAGTCTTTTGCCATTCTAATGCCATTATCTGCATTGTAGGGCTATAGTAAGGTTGCTGGCTTGAAATTTAGCACTTGTAAAAAGATATTCGCTTATGAAATAAAAACACATTCTAAACAGTCTTTTGCCATTCTAATGCCATTATCTGCATTGTAGGGCTATAGTAAGGTTGCAGGCTTGAAATTTAGCACTTGTAAAAAGATATTCGCTTATGAAATAAAAACACATTCTAAACAGTCTTTTGCCATTCTAATGCCATTATCTGCATTGTAGGGCTATAGTAAGGTTGCTGGCTTGAAATTTAGCACTTGTAAAAAGATATTCGCTTATGAAATAAAAACACATTCTAAACAGTCTTTTGCCATTCTAATGCCATTATCTGCATTGAAGGGCTATTTAGACTGTCTTAGTAAGGTTGCTGGCTTGAAATTTAGCACTTGTAAAAAGATATTCGCTTATGAAATAAAAACACATTCTAAACAGTCTTTTGCCATTCTAATGCCATTATCTGCATTGTAGGGCTATTTAGACTGTCTTAGTAAGGTTGCTTGCTTGAAATTTAGCACTTGTAAAAAGATATTCGCTTATGAAATAAAAACACATTCTAAACAGTCTTTTGCCATTCTAATGCCATTATCTGCATTGTAGGGCTATTTAGACTGTCTTAGTAAGGTTGCTGGCTTGAAATTTAGCACTTGTAAAAAGATATTCGCTTATGAAATAAAAACACATTCTAAACAGTCTTTTGCCATTCTAATGCCATTATCTGCATTGAAGGGCTATTTTGACTGTCTTAGTAAGGTTGCTGGCTTGAAATTTAGCACTTGTAAAAAGATATTCGCTTATGAAATAAAAACACATTCTAAACAGTCTTTTGCCATTCTAATGCCATTATCTGCATTGTAGGGCTATTTAGACTGTCTTAGTAAGGTTGCTGGCTTGAAATTTAGCACTTGTAAAAAGATATTCGCTTATGAAATAAAAACACATTCTAAACAGTCTTTTGCCATTCTAATGCCATTATCTGCATTGAAGGGCTATTTAGACTGTCTTAGTAAGGTTGCTGGCTTGAAATTTAGCACTTGTAAAAAGATATTCGCTTATGAAATAAAAACACATTCTAAACAGTCTTTTGCCATTCTAATGCCATTATCTGCATTGTAGGGCTATAGTAAGGTTGCAGGCTTGAAATTTAGCACTTGTAAAAAGATATTCGCTTATGAAATAAAAACACATTCTAAACAGTCTTTTGCCATTCTAATGCCATTATCTGCATTGTAGGGCTATTTAGACGGTCTTAGTAAGGTTGCTGGCTTGAAATTTAGCACTTGTAAAAAGATATTCGCTTATGAAATAAAAACACATTCTAAACAGTCTTTTGCCATTCTAATGCCATTATCTGCATTGTAGGGCTATAGTAAGGTTGCTGGCTTGAAATTTAGCACTTGTAAAAAGATATTCGCTTATGAAATAAAAACACATTCTAAACAGTCTTTTGCCATTCTAATGCCATTATCTGCATTGTAGGGCTATTTAGACTGTCTTAGTAAGGTTGCTGGCTTGAAATTTAGCACTTGTAAAAAGATATTCGCTTATGAAATAAAAACACATTCTAAACAGTCTTTTGCCATTCTAATGCCATTATCTGCATTGTAGGGCTATTTAGACTGTCTTAGTAAGGTTGCTGGCTTGAAATTTAGCACTTGTAAAAAGATATTCGCTTATGAAATAAAAACACATTCTAAACAGTCTTTTGCCATTCTAATGCCATTATCTGCATTGATGGGCTATTTAGACTGTCTTAGTAAGGTTGCTGGCTTGAAATTTAGCACTTGTAAAAAGATATTCGCTTATGAAATAAAAACACATTCTAAACAGTCTTTTGCCATTCTAATGCCATTATCTGCATTGAAGGGCTATTTAGACTGTCTTAGTAAGGTTGCTGGCTTGAAATTTAGCACTTGTAAAAAGATATTAGCTTATGAAATAAAAACACATTCTAAACAGTCTTTTGCCATTCTAATGCCATTATCTGCATTGTAGGGCTATAGTAAGGTTGCAGGCTTGAAATTTAGCACTTGTAAAAGGATATTCGCTTATGAAATAAAAACACATTCTAAACAGTCTTTTGCCATTCTAATGCCATTATCTGCATTGTAGGGCTATTTAGACTGTCTTAGTAAGGTTGCTGGCTTGAAATTTAGCACTTGTAAAAAGATATTCGCTTATGAAATAAAAACACATTCTAAACAGTGTTTTGCCATTCTAATGCCATTATCTGCATTGTAGGGCTATAGTAAGGTTGCTGGCTTGAAATTTAGCACTTGTAAAAAGATATTCGCTTATGAAATAAAAACACATTCTAAACAGTCTTTTGCCATTCTAATGCCATTATCTGCATTGTAGGGCTATAGTAAGGTTGCAGGCTTGAAATTTAGCACTTGTAAAAAGATATTCGCTTATGAAATAAAAACACATTCTAAACAGTCTTTTGCCATTCTAATGCCATTATCTGCATTGTAGGGCTATAGTAAGGTTGCTGGCTTGAAATAGCCCTACAATGCAGATAATGGCATTAGAATGGCAAAAGACTGTTTAGAATGTGTTTTTATTTCATAAGCGAATATCTTTTTACAAGTGCTAAATTTCAAGCCAGCAACCTTACTAAGACAGTCTAAATAGCCCTACAATGCAGATAATGGCATTAGAATGGCAAAAGACTGTTTAGAATGTGTTTTTATTTCATAAATTTAGCACTTGTAAAAAGATATTCGCTTATGAAATAAAAACACATTCTAAACAGTCTTTTGCCATTCTAATGCCATTATCTGCATTGTAGGGCTATTTAGACTGTCTTAGTAAGGTTGCTGGCTTGAAATTTAGCACTTGTAAAAAGATATTCGCTTATGAAATAAAAACACATTCTAAACAGTCTTTTGCCATTCTAATGCCATTATCTGCATTGAAGGGCTATTTAGACTGTCTTAGTAAGGTTGCTGGCTTGAAATTTAGCACTTGTAAAAAGATATTCGCTTATGAAATAAAAACACATTCTAAACAGTCTTTTGCCATTCTAATGCCATTATCTGCATTGAAGGGCTATTTAGACTGTCTTAGTAAGGTTGCTGGCTTGAAATTTAGCACTTGTAAAGAGATATTCGCTTATGAAATAAAAACACATTCTAAACAGTGTTTTGCCATTCTAATGCCATTATCTGCATTGAAGGGCTATTTAGACTGTCTTAGTAAGGTTGCTGGCTTGAAATTTAGCACTTGTAAAAAGATATTCGCTTATGAAATAAAAACACATTCTAAACAGTCTTTTGCCATTCTAATGCCATTATCTGCATTGTAGGGCTATAGTAAGGTTGCAGGCTTGAAATTTAGCACTTGTAAAAAGATATTCGCTTATGAAATAAAAACACATTCTAAACAGTCTTTTGCCATTCTAATGCCATTATCTGCATTGTAGGGCTATTTAGACTGTCTTAGTAAGGTTGCTGGCTTGAAATTTAGCACTTGTAAAAAGATATTCGCTTATGAAATAAAAACACATTCTAAACAGTCTTTTGCCATTCTAATGCCATTATCTGCATTGTAGGGCTATAGTAAGGTTGCAGGCTTGAAATTTAGCACTTGTAAAAAGATATTCGCTTATGAAATAAAAACACATTCTAAACAGTCTTTTGCCATTCTAATGCCATTATCTGCATTGAAGGGCTATTTAGACTGTCTTAGTAAGGTTGCTGGCTTGAAATTTAGCACTTGTAAAAAGATATTCGCTTATGAAATAAAAACACATTCTAAACAGTCTTTTGCCATTCTAATGCCATTATCTGCATTGAAGGGCTATTTAGACTGTCTTAGTAAGGTTGCTGGCTTGAAATTTAGCACTTGTAAAAAGATATTCGCTTATGAAATAAAAACACATTCTAAACAGTCTTTTGCCATTCTAATGCCATTATCTGCATTGTAGGGCTATTTAGACTGTCTTAGTAAGGTTGCTGGCTTGAAATTTAGCACTTGTAAAAAGATATTCGCTTATGAAATAAAAACACATTCTAAACAGTGTTTTGCCATTCTAATGCCATTATCTGCATTGTAGGGCTATAGTAAGGTTGCTGGCTTGAAATTTAGCACTTGTAAAAAGATATTCGCTTATGAAATAAAAACACATTCTAAACAGTCTTTTGCCATTCTAATGCCATTATCTGCATTGTAGGGCTATAGTAAGGTTGCAGGCTTGAAATTTAGCACTTGTAAAAAGATATTCGCTTATGAAATAAAAACACATTCTAAACAGTCTTTTGCCATTCTAATGCCATTATCTGCATTGTAGGGCTATAGTAAGGTTGCTGGCTTGAAATTTAGCACTTGTAAAAAGATATTCGCTTATGAAATAAAAACACATTCTAAACAGTCTTTTGCCATTCTAATGCCATTATCTGCATTGAAGGGCTATTTAGACTGTCTTAGTAAGGTTGCTGGCTTGAAATTTAGCACTTGTAAAAAGATATTCGCTTATGAAATAAAAACACATTCTAAACAGTCTTTTGCCATTCTAATGCCATTATCTGCATTGTAGGGCTATTTAGACTGTCTTAGTAAGGTTGCTGGCTTGAAATTTAGCACTTGTAAAAAGATATTCGCTTATGAAATAAAAACACATTCTAAACAGTCTTTTGCCATTCTAATGCCATTATCTGCATTGTAGGGCTATTTAGACTGTCTTAGTAAGGTTGCTGGCTTGAAATTTAGCACTTGTAAAAAGATATTCGCTTATGAAATAAAAACACATTCTAAACAGTCTTTTGCCATTCTAATGCCATTATCTGCATTGAAGGGCTATTTAGACTGTCTTAGTAAGGTTGCTGGCTTGAAATTTAGCACTTGTAAAAAGATATTCGCTTATGAAATAAAAACACATTCTAAACAGTCTTTTGCCATTCTAATGCCATTATCTGCATTGAAGGGCTATTTAGACTGTCTTAGTAAGGTTGCTGGCTTGAAATTTAGCACTTGTAAAAAGATATTCGCTTATGAAATAAAAACACATTCTAAACAGTGTTTTGCCATTCTAATGCCATTATCTGCATTGAAGGGCTATTTAGACTGTCTTAGTAAGGTTGCTGGCTTGAAATTTAGCACTTGTAAAAAGATATTCGCTTATGAAATAAAAACACATTCTAAACAGTCTTTTGCCATTCTAATGCCATTATCTGCATTGTAGGGCTATAGTAAGGTTGCAGGCTTGAAATTTAGCACTTGTAAAAAGATATTCGCTTATGAAATAAAAACACATTCTAAACAGTCTTTTGCCATTATAATGCCATTATCTGCATTGTAGGGCTATTTAGACTGTCTTAGTAAGGTTGCTGGCTTGAAATTTAGCACTTGTAAAAAGATATTCGCTTATGAAATAAAAACACATTCTAAACAGTCTTTTGCCATTCTAATGCCATTATCTGCATTGTAGGGCTATAGTAAGGTTGCAGGCTTGAAATTTAGCACTTGTAAAAAGATATTCGCTTATGAAATAAAAACACATTCTAAACAGTCTTTTGCCATTCTAATGCCATTATCTGCATTGAAGGGCTATTTAGACTGTCTTAGTAAGGTTGCTGGCTTGAAATTTAGCACTTGTAAAAAGATATTCGCTTATGAAATAAAAACACATTCTAAACAGTCTTTTGCCATTCTAATGCCATTATCTGCATTGAAGGGCTATTTAGACTGTCTTAGTAAGGTTGCTGGCTTGAAATTTAGCACTTGTAAAAAGATATTCGCTTATGAAATAAAAACACATTCTAAACAGTCTTTTGCCATTCTAATGCCATTATCTGCATTGTAGGGCTATTTAGACTGTCTTAGTAAGGTTGCTGGCTTGAAATTTAGCACTTGTAAAAAGATATTCGCTTATGAAATAAAAACACATTCTAAACAGTGTTTTGCCATTCTAATGCCATTATCTGCATTGTAGGGCTATAGTAAGGTTGCTGGCTTGAAATTTAGCACTTGTAAAAAGATATTCGCTTATGAAATAAAAACACATTCTAAACAGTCTTTTGCCATTCTAATGCCATTATCTGCATTGTAGGGCTATAGTAAGGTTGCTGGCTTGAAATTTAGCACTTGTAAAAAGATATTCGCTTATGAAATAAAAACACATTCTAAACAGTCTTTTGCCATTCTAATGCCATTATCTGCATTGAAGGGCTATTTAGACTGTCTTAGTAAGGTTGCTGGCTTGAAATTTAGCACTTGTAAAAAGATATTCGCTTATGAAATAAAAACACATTCTAAACAGTCTTTTGCCATTCTAATGCCATTATCTGCATTGTAGGGCTATTTAGACTGTCTTAGTAAGGTTGCTGGCTTGAAATTTAGCACTTGTAAAAAGATATTCGCTTATGAAATAAAAACACATTCTAAACAGTCTTTTGCCATTCTAATGCCATTATCTGCATTGTAGGGCTATAGTAAGGTTGCTGGCTTGAAATTTAGCACTTGTAAAAAGATATTCGCTTATGAAATAAAAACACATTCTAAACAGTCTTTTGCCATTCTAATGCCATTATCTGCATTGTAGGGCTATAGTAAGGTTGCAGGCTTGAAATTTAGCACTTGTAAAAAGATATTCGCTTATGAAATAAAAACACATTCTAAACAGTCTTTTGCCATTCTAATGCCATTATCTGCATTGTAGGGCTATAGTAAGGTTGCTGGCTTGAAATTTAGCACTTGTAAAAAGATATTCGCTTATGAAATAAAAACACATTCTAAACAGTCTTTTGCCATTCTAATGCCATTATCTGCATTGAAGGGCTATTTAGACTGTCTTAGTAAGGTTGCTGGCTTGAAATTTAGCACTTGTAAAAAGATATTCGCTTATGAAATAAAAACACATTCTAAACAGTCTTTTGCCATTCTAATGCCATTATCTGCATTGTAGGGCTATTTAGACTGTCTTAGTAAGGTTGCTTGCTTGAAATTTAGCACTTGTAAAAAGATATTCGCTTATGAAATAAAAACACATTCTAAACAGTCTTTTGCCATTCTAATGCCATTATCTGCATTGTAGGGCTATTTAGACTGTCTTAGTAAGGTTGCTGGCTTGAAATTTAGCACTTGTAAAAAGATATTCGCTTATGAAATAAAAACACATTCTAAACAGTCTTTTGCCATTCTAATGCCATTATCTGCATTGAAGGGCTATTTTGACTGTCTTAGTAAGGTTGCTGGCTTGAAATTTAGCACTTGTAAAAAGATATTCGCTTATGAAATAAAAACACATTCTAAACAGTCTTTTGCCATTCTAATGCCATTATCTGCATTGTAGGGCTATTTAGACTGTCTTAGTAAGGTTGCTGGCTTGAAATTTAGCACTTGTAAAAAGATATTCGCTTATGAAATAAAAACACATTCTAAACAGTCTTTTGCCATTCTAATGCCATTATCTGCATTGAAGGGCTATTTAGACTGTCTTAGTAAGGTTGCTGGCTTGAAATTTAGCACTTGTAAAAAGATATTCGCTTATGAAATAAAAACACATTCTAAACAGTCTTTTGCCATTCTAATGCCATTATCTGCATTGTAGGGCTATAGTAAGGTTGCAGGCTTGAAATTTAGCACTTGTAAAAAGATATTCGCTTATGAAATAAAAACACATTCTAAACAGTCTTTTGCCATTCTAATGCCATTATCTGCATTGTAGGGCTATTTAGACGGTCTTAGTAAGGTTGCTGGCTTGAAATTTAGCACTTGTAAAAAGATATTCGCTTATGAAATAAAAACACATTCTAAACAGTCTTTTGCCATTCTAATGCCATTATCTGCATTGTAGGGCTATAGTAAGGTTGCTGGCTTGAAATTTAGCACTTGTAAAAAGATATTCGCTTATGAAATAAAAACACATTCTAAACAGTCTTTTGCCATTCTAATGCCATTATCTGCATTGTAGGGCTATTTAGACTGTCTTAGTAAGGTTGCTGGCTTGAAATTTAGCACTTGTAAAAAGATATTCGCTTATGAAATAAAAACACATTCTAAACAGTCTTTTGCCATTCTAATGCCATTATCTGCATTGTAGGGCTATTTAGACTGTCTTAGTAAGGTTGCTGGCTTGAAATTTAGCACTTGTAAAAAGATATTCGCTTATGAAATAAAAACACATTCTAAACAGTCTTTTGCCATTCTAATGCCATTATCTGCATTGATGGGCTATTTAGACTGTCTTAGTAAGGTTGCTGGCTTGAAATTTAGCACTTGTAAAAAGATATTCGCTTATGAAATAAAAACACATTCTAAACAGTCTTTTGCCATTCTAATGCCATTATCTGCATTGAAGGGCTATTTAGACTGTCTTAGTAAGGTTGCTGGCTTGAAATTTAGCACTTGTAAAAAGATATTAGCTTATGAAATAAAAACACATTCTAAACAGTCTTTTGCCATTCTAATGCCATTATCTGCATTGTAGGGCTATAGTAAGGTTGCAGGCTTGAAATTTAGCACTTGTAAAAGGATATTCGCTTATGAAATAAAAACACATTCTAAACAGTCTTTTGCCATTCTAATGCCATTATCTGCATTGTAGGGCTATTTAGACTGTCTTAGTAAGGTTGCTGGCTTGAAATTTAGCACTTGTAAAAAGATATTCGCTTATGAAATAAAAACACATTCTAAACAGTGTTTTGCCATTCTAATGCCATTATCTGCATTGTAGGGCTATAGTAAGGTTGCTGGCTTGAAATTTAGCACTTGTAAAAAGATATTCGCTTATGAAATAAAAACACATTCTAAACAGTCTTTTGCCATTCTAATGCCATTATCTGCATTGTAGGGCTATAGTAAGGTTGCAGGCTTGAAATTTAGCACTTGTAAAAAGATATTCGCTTATGAAATAAAAACACATTCTAAACAGTCTTTTGCCATTCTAATGCCATTATCTGCATTGTAGGGCTATAGTAAGGTTGCTGGCTTGAAATAGCCCTACAATGCAGATAATGGCATTAGAATGGCAAAAGACTGTTTAGAATGTGTTTTTATTTCATAAGCGAATATCTTTTTACAAGTGCTAAATTTCAAGCCAGCAACCTTACTAAGACAGTCTAAATAGCCCTACAATGCAGATAATGGCATTAGAATGGCAAAAGACTGTTTAGAATGTGTTTTTATTTCATAAATTTAGCACTTGTAAAAAGATATTCGCTTATGAAATAAAAACACATTCTAAACAGTCTTTTGCCATTCTAATGCCATTATCTGCATTGAAGGGCTATTTAGACTGTCTTAGTAAGGTTGCTGGCTTGAAATTTAGCACTTGTAAAAAGATATTCGCTTATGAAATAAAAACACATTCTAAACAGTCTTTTGCCATTCTAATGCCATTATCTGCATTGAAGGGCTATTTAGACTGTCTTAGTAAGGTTGCTGGCTTGAAATTTAGCACTTGTAAAAAGATATTCGCTTATGAAATAAAAACACATTCTAAACAGTCTTTTGCCATTCTAATGCCATTATCTGCATTGAAGGGCTATTTAGACTGTCTTAGTAAGGTTGCTGGCTTGAAATTTAGCACTTGTAAAAAGATATTCGCTTATGAAATAAAAACACATTCTAAACAGTCTTTTGCCATTCTAATGCCATTATCTGCATTGTAGGGCTATTTAGACTGTCTTAGTAAGGTTGCTGGCTTGAAATTTAGCACTTGTAAAAAGATATTCGCTTATGAAATAAAAACACATTCTAAACAGTCTTTTGCCATTCTAATGCCATTATCTGCATTGTAGGGCTATTTAGACTGTCTTAGTAAGGTTGCTGGCTTGAAATTTAGCACTTGTAAAAAGATATTCGCTTATGAAATAAAAACACATTCTAAACAGTCTTTTGCCATTCTAATGCCATTATCTGCATTGTAGGGCTATTTAGACTGTCTTAGTAAGGTTGCAGGCTTGAAATTTAGCACTTGTAAAAAGATATTCGCTTATGAAATAAAAACACATTCTAAACAGTCTTTTGCCATTCTAATGCCATTATCTGCATTGTAGGGCTATAGTAAGGTTGCAGGCTTGAAATTTAGCACTTGTAAAAAGATATTCGCTTATGAAATAAAAACACATTCTAAACAGTCTTTTGCCATTCTAATGCCATTATCTGCATTGTAGGGCTATAGTAAGGTTGCTGGCTTGAAATTTAGCACTTGTAAAAAGATATTCGCTTATGAAATAAAAACACATTCTAAACAGTCTTTTGCCATTCTAATGCCATTATCTGCATTGAAGGGCTATTTAGACTGTCTTAGTAAGGTTGCTGGCTTGAAATTTAGCACTTGTAAAAAGATATTCGCTTATGAAATAAAAACACATTCTAAACAGTCTTTTGCCATTCTAATGCCATTATCTGCATTGTAGGGCTATTTAGACTGTCTTAGTAAGGTTGCTGGCTTGAAATTTAGCACTTGTAAAAAGATATTCGCTTATGAAATAAAAACACATTCTAAACAGTCTTTTGCCATTCTAATGCCATTATCTGCATTGAAGGGCTATTTAGACTGTCTTAGTAAGGTTGCTGGCTTGAAATTTAGCACTTGTAAAAAGATATTCGCTTATGAAATAAAAACACATTCTAAACAGTCTTTTGCCATTCTAATGCCATTATCTGCATTGTAGGGCTATAGTAAGGTTGCAGGCTTGAAATTTAGCACTTGTAAAAGGATATTCGCTTATGAAATAAAAACACATTCTAAAGAGTCTTTTGCCATTCTAATGCCATTATCTGCATTGTAGGGCTATTTAGACTGTCTTAGTAAGGTTGCTGGCTTGAAATTTAGCACTTGTAAAAAGATATTCGCTTATGAAATAAAAACACATTCTAAACAGTGTTTTGCCATTCTAATGCCATTATCTGCATTGTAGGGCTTATAGTAAGGTTGCTGGCTTGAAATTTAGCACTTGTAAAAAGATATTCGCTTATGAAATAAAAACACATTCTAAACAGTGTTTTGCCATTCTAATGCCATTATCTGCATTGTAGGGCTATAGTAAGGTTGCAGGCTTGAAATTTAGCACTTGTAAAAAGATATTCGCTTATGAAATAAAAACACATTCTAAACAGTCTTTTGCCATTCTAATGCCATTATCTGCATTGTAGGGCTATAGTAAGGTTGCTGGCTTGAAATTTAGCACTTGTAAAAAGATATTCGCTTATGAAATAAAAACACATTCTAAACAGTCTTTTGCCATTCTAATGCCATTATCTGCATTGAAGGGCTATTTAGACTGTCTTAGTAAGGTTGCTGGCTTGAAATTTAGCACTTGTAAAAAGATATTCGCTTATGAAATAAAAACACATTCTAAACAGTCTTTTGCCATTCTAATGCCATTATCTGCATTGTAGGGCTATTTAGACTGTCTTAGTAAGGTTGCTGGCTTGAAATTTAGCACTTGTAAAAAGATATTCGCTTATGAAATAAAAACACATTCTAAACAGTCTTTTGCCATTCTAATGCCATTATCTGCATTGTAGGGCTATTTAGACTGTCTTAGTAAGGTTGCTGGCTTGAAATTTAGCACTTGTAAAAAGATATTCGCTTATGAAATAAAAACACATTCTAAACAGTCTTTTGCCATTCTAATGCCATTATCTGCATTGAAGGGCTATTTAGACTGTCTTAGTAAGGTTGCTGGCTTGAAATTTAGCACTTGTAAAAAGATATTCGCTTATGAAATAAAAACACATTCTAAACAGTCTTTTGCCATTCTAATGCCATTATCTGCATTGTAGGGCTATTTAGACTGTCTTAGTAAGGTTGCTGGCTTGAAATTTAGCACTTGTAAAAAGATATTCGCTTATGAAATAAAAACACATTCTAAACAGTCTTTTGCCATTCTAATGCCATTATCTGCATTGAAGGGCTATTTAGACTGTCTTAGTAAGGTTGCAGGCTTGAAATTTAGCACTTGTAAAAAGATATTCGCTTATGAAATAAAAACACATTCTAAACAGTCTTTTGCCATTCTAATGCCATTATCTGCATTGTAGGACTATTTAGACTGTCTTAGTAAGGTTGCTGGCTTGAAATTTAGCACTTGTAAAAAGATATTCGCTTATGAAATAAAAACACATTCTAAACAGTCTTTTGCCATTCTAATGCCATTATCTGCATTGAAGGGCTATTTAGACTGTCTTAGTAAGGTTGCTGGCTTGAAATTTAGCACTTGTAAAAAGATATTCGCTTATGAAATAAAAACACATTCTAAACAGTCTTTTGCCATTCTAATGCCATTATCTGCATTGTAGGGCTATTTAGACTGTCTTAGTAAGGTTGCTGGCTTGAAATTTAGCACTTGTAAAAAGATATTCGCTTATGAAATAAAAACACATTCTAAACAGTCTTTTGCCATTCTAATGCCATTATCTGCATTGAAGGGCTATTTAGACTGTCTTAGTAAGGTTGCTGGCTTGAAATTTAGCACTTGTAAAAAGATATTCGCTTATGAAATAAAAACACATTCTAAACAGTGTTTTGCCATTCTAATGCCATTATCTGCATTGTAGGGCTATAGTAAGGTTGCAGGCTTGAAATTTAGCACTTGTAAAAAGATATTCGCTTATGAAATAAAAACACATTCTAAACAGTCTTTTGCCATTCTAATGCCATTATCTGCATTGTAGGGCTATTTAGAATGTCTTAGTAAGGTTGCTGGCTTGAAATTTAGCACTTGTAAAAAGATATTCGCTTATGAAATAAAAACACATTCTAAACAGTCTTTTGCCATTCTAATGCCATTATCTGCATTGAAGGGCTATTTAGACTGTCTTAGTAAGGTTGCTGGCTTGAAATTTAGCACTTGTAAAAAGATATTCGCTTATGAAATAAAAACACATTCTAAACAGTCTTTTGCCATTCTAATGCCATTATCTGCATTGAAGGGCTATTTAGACTGTCTTAGTAAGGTTGCTGGCTTGAAATTTAGCACTTGTAAAAAGATATTCGCTTATGAAATAAAAACACATTCTAAACAGTCTTTTGCCATTCTAATGCCATTATCTGCATTGAAGGGCTATTTAGACTGTCTTAGTAAGGTTGCTGGCTTGAAATTTAGCACTTGTAAAAAGATATTCGCTTATGAAATAAAAACACATTCTAAACAGTCTTTTGCCATTCTAATGCCATTATCTGCATTGAAGGGCTATTTAGACTGTCTTAGTAAGGTTGCTGGCTTGAAATTTAGCACTTGTAAAAAGATATTCGCTTATGAAATAAAAACACATTCTAAACAGTGTTTTGCCATTCTAATGCCATTATCTGCATTGTAGGGCTATAGTAAGGTTGCAGGCTTGAAATTTAGCACTTGTAAAAAGATATTCGCTTATAAAATAAAAACACATTCTAAACAGTCTTTTGCCATTCTAATGCCATTATCTGCATTGAAGGGCTATTTAGACTGTCTTAGTAAGGTTGCTGGCTTGAAATTTAGCACTTGTAAAAAGATATTCGCTTATGAAATAAAAACACATTCTAAACAGTCTTTTGCCATTCTAATGCCATTATCTGCATTGAAGGGCTATTTAGACTGTCTTAGTAAGGTTGCTGGCTTGAAATTTAGCACTTGTAAAAAGATATTCGCTTATGAAATAAAAACACATTCTAAACAGTCTTTTGCCATTCTAATGCCATTATCTGCATTGTAGGGCTATAGTAAGGTTGCAGGCTTGAAATTTAGCACTTGTAAAAGGATATTCGCTTATGAAATAAAAACACATTCTAAACAGTCTTTTGCCATTCTAATGCCATTATCTGCATTGTAGGGCTATTTAGACTGTCTTAGTAAGGTTGCTGGCTTGAAATTTAGCACTTGTAAAAAGATATTCGCTTATGAAATAAAAACACATTCTAAACAGTGTTTTGCCATTCTAATGCCATTATCTGCATTGTAGGGCTATAGTAAGGTTGCAGGCTTGAAATTTAGCACTTGTAAAAAGATATTCGCTTATGAAATAAAAACACATTCTAAACAGTCTTTTGCCATTCTAATGCCATTATCTGCATTGTAGGGCTATAGTAAGGTTGCAGGCTTGAAATTTAGCACTTGTAAAAAGATATTCGCTTATGAAATAAAAACACATTCTAAACAGTCTTTTGCCATTCTAATGCCATTATCTGCATTGTAGGGCTATAGTAAGGTTGCTGGCTTGAAATTTAGCACTTGTAAAAAGATATTCGCTTATGAAATAAAAACACATTCTAAACAGTCTTTTGCCATTCTAATGCCATTATCTGCATTGTAGGGCTATTTAGACTGTCTTAGTAAGGTTGCTGGCTTGAAATTTAGCACTTGTAAAAAGATATTCGCTTATGAAATAAAAACACATTCTAAACAGTCTTTTGCCATTCTAATGCCATTATCTGCATTGAAGGGCTATTTAGACTGTCTTAGTAAGGTTGCTGGCTTGAAATTTAGCACTTGTAAAAAGATATTCGCTTATGAAATAAAAACACATTCTAAACAGTCTTTTGCCATTCTAATGCCATTATCTGCATTGTAGGGCTATTTAGACTGTCTTAGTAAGGTTGCTGGCTTGAAATTTAGCACTTGTAAAAAGATATTCGCTTATGAAATAAAAACACATTCTAAACAGTCTTTTGCCATTCTAATGCCATTATCTGCATTGAAGGGCTATTTAGACTGTCTTAGTAAGGTTGCTGGCTTGAAATTTAGCACTTGTAAAGATATTCGCTTATGAAATAAAAACACATTCTAAACAGTCTTTTGCCATTCTAATGCCATTATCTGCATTGTAGGGCTATAGTAAGGTTGCAGGCTTGAAATTTAGCACTTGTAAAAAGATATTCGCTTATGAAATAAAAACACATTCTAAACAGTCTTTTGCCATTCTAATGCCATTATCTGCATTGTAGGGCTATTTAGACTGTCTTAGTAAGGTTGCTGGCTTGAAATTTAGCACTTGTAAAAAGATATTCGCTTATGAAATAAAAACACATTCTAAACAGTCTTTTGCCATTCTAATGCCATTATCTGCATTGAAGGGCTATTTAGACTGTCTTAGTAAGGTTGCTGGCTTGAAATTTAGCACTTGTAAAAAGATATTCGCTTATGAAATAAAAACACATTCTAAACAGTCTTTTGCCATTCTAATGCCATTATCTGCATTGTAGGGCTATTTAGACTGTCTTAGTAAGGTTGCTGGCTTGAAATTTAGCACTTGTAAAAAGATATTCGCTTATGAAATAAAAACACATTCTAAACAGTGTTTTGCCATTCTAATGCCATTATCTGCATTGTAGGGCTATAGTAAGGTTGCAGGCTTGAAATTTAGCACTTGTAAAAAGATATTCGCTTATGAAATAAAAACACATTCTAAACAGTCTTTTGCCATTCTAATGCCATTATCTGCATTGTAGGGCTATTTAGACTGTCTTAGTAAGGTTGCTGGCTTGAAATTTAGCACTTGTAAAAAGATATTCGCTTATGAAATAAAAACACATTCTAAACAGTCTTTTGCCATTCTAATGCCATTATCTGCATTGAAGGGCTATTTAGACTGTCTTAGTAAGGTTGCTGGCTTGAAATTTAGCACTTGTAAAAAGATATTCGCTTATGAAATAAAAACACATTCTAAACAGTCTTTTGCCATTCTAATGCCATTATCTGCATTGTAGGGCTATTTAGACTGTCTTAGTAAGGTTGCTGGCTTGAAATTTAGCACTTGTAAAAAGATATTCGCTTATGAAATAAAAACACATTCTAAACAGTCTTTTGCCATTCTAATGCCATTATCTGCATTGTAGGGCTATTTAGACTGTCTTAGTAAGGTTGCTGGCTTGAAATTTAGCACTTGTAAAAAGATATTCGCTTATGAAATAAAAACACATTCTAAACAGTCTTTTGCCATTCTAATGCCATTATCTGCATTGAAGGGCTATTTAGACTGTCTTAGTAAGGTTGCTGGCTTGAAATTTAGCACTTGTAAAAAGATATTCGCTTATGAAATAAAAACACATTCTAAACAGTCTTTTGCCATTCTAATGCCATTATCTGCATTGTAGGGCTATTTAGACTGTCTTAGTAAGGTTGCTGGCTTGAAATTTAGCACTTGTAAAAAGATATTCGCTTATGAAATAAAAACACATTCTAAACAGTGTTTTGCCATTCTAATGCCATTATCTGCATTGTAGGGCTATAGTAAGGTTGCTGGCTTGAAATTTAGCACTTGTAAAAAGATATTCGCTTATGAAATAAAAACACATTCTAAACAGTCTTTTGCCATTCTAATGCCATTATCTGCATTGTAGGGCTATAGTAAGGTTGCAGGCTTGAAATTTAGCACTTGTAAAAAGATATTCGCTTATGAAATAAAAACACATTCTAAACAGTCTTTTGCCATTCTAATGCCATTATCTGCATTGTAGGGCTATAGTAAGGTTGCTGGCTTGAAATTTAGCACTTGTAAAAAGATATTCGCTTATGAAATAAAAACACATTCTAAACAGTCTTTTGCCATTCTAATGCCATTATCTGCATTGAAGGGCTATTTAGACTGTCTTAGTAAGGTTGCTGGCTTGAAATTTAGCACTTGTAAAAAGATATTCGCTTATGAAATAAAAACACATTCTAAACAGTCTTTTGCCATTCTAATGCCATTATCTGCATTGTAGGGCTATTTAGACTGTCTTAGTAAGGTTGCTGGCTTGAAATTTAGCACTTGTAAAAAGATATTCGCTTATGAAATAAAAACACATTCTAAACAGTCTTTTGCCATTCTAATGCCATTATCTGCATTGTAGGGCTATTTAGACTGTCTTAGTAAGGTTGCTGGCTTGAAATTTAGCACTTGTAAAAAGATATTCGCTTATGAAATAAAAACACATTCTAAACAGTCTTTTGCCATTCTAATGCCATTATCTGCATTGAAGGGTTATTTAGACTGTCTTAGTAAGGTTGCTGGCTTGAAATTTAGCACTTGTAAAAAGATATTCGCTTATGAAATAAAAACACATTCTAAACAGTCTTTTGCCATTCTAATGCCATTATCTGCATTGTAGGGCTATTTAGACTGTCTTAGTAAGGTTGCTGGCTTGAAATTTAGCACTTGTAAAAAGATATTCGCTTATGAAATAAAAACACATTCTAAACAGTCTTTTGCCATTCTAATGCCATTATCTGCATTGAAGGGCTATTTAGACTGTCTTAGTAAGGTTGCTGGCTTGAAATTTAGCACTTGTAAAAAGATATTCGCTTATGAAATAAAAACACATTCTAAACAGTCTTTTGCCATTCTAATGCCATTATCTGCATTGTAGGGCTATAGTAAGGTTGCAGGCTTGAAATTTAGCACTTGTAAAAAGATATTCGCTTATGAAATAAAAACACATTCTAAACAGTCTTTTGCCATTCTAATGCCATTATCTGCATTGTAGGGCTATTTAGACTGTCTTAGTAAGGTTGCTGGCTTGAAATTTAGCACTTGTAAAAAGATATTCGCTTATGAAATAAAAACACATTCTAAACAGTCTTTTGCCATTCTAATGCCATTATCTGCATTGTAGGGCTATAGTAAGGTTGCTGGCTTGAAATTTAGCACTTGTAAAAAGATATTCGCTTATGAAATAAAAACACATTCTAAACAGTCTTTTGCCATTCTAATGCCATTATCTGCATTGTAGGGCTATTTAGACTGTCTTAGTAAGGTTGCTGGCTTGAAATTTAGCACTTGTAAAAAGATATTCGCTTATGAAATAAAAACACATTCTAAACAGTCTTTTGCCATTCTAATGCCATTATCTGCATTGTAGGGCTATTTAGACTGTCTTAGTAAGGTTGCTGGCTTGAAATTTAGCACTTGTAAAAAGATATTCGCTTATGAAATAAAAACACATTCTAAACAGTCTTTTGCCATTCTAATGCCATTATCTGCATTGATGGGCTATTTAGACTGTCTTAGTAAGGTTGCTGGCTTGAAATTTAGCACTTGTAAAAAGATATTCGCTTATGAAATAAAAACACATTCTAAACAGTCTTTTGCCATTCTAATGCCATTATCTGCATTGAAGGGCTATTTAGACTGTCTTAGTAAGGTTGCTGGCTTGAAATTTAGCACTTGTAAAAAGATATTCGCTTATGAAATAAAAACACATTCTAAACAGTCTTTTGCCATTCTAATGCCATTATCTGCATTGAAGGGCTATTTAGACTGTCTTAGTAAGGTTGCTGGCTTGAAATTTAGCACTTGTAAAAAGATATTCGCTTATGAAATAAAAACACATTCTAAACAGTCTTTTGCCATTCTAATGCCATTATCTGCATTGTAGGGCTATAGTAAGGTTGCAGGCTTGAAATTTAGCACTTGTAAAAGGATATTCGCTTATGAAATAAAAACACATTCTAAACAGTCTTTTGCCATTCTAATGCCATTATCTGCATTGTAGGGCTATTTAGACTGTCTTAGTAAGGTTGCTGGCTTGAAATTTAGCACTTGTAAAAAGATATTCGCTTATGAAATAAAAACACATTCTAAACAGTGTTTTGCCATTCTAATGCCATTATCTGCATTGTAGGGCTATTTAGACTGTCTTAGTAAGGTTGCTGGCTTGAAATTTAGCACTTGTAAAAAGATATTCGCTTATGAAATAAAAACACATTCTAAACAGTCTTTTGCCATTCTAATGCCATTATCTGCATTGTAGGGCTATTTAGACTGTCTTAGTAAGGTTGCTGGCTTGAAATTTAGCACTTGTAAAAAGATATTCGCTTATGAAATAAAAACACATTCTAAACAGTCTTTTGCCATTCTAATGCCATTATCTGCATTGATGGGCTATTTAGACTGTCTTAGTAAGGTTGCTGGCTTGAAATTTAGCACTTGTAAAAAGATATTCGCTTATGAAATAAAAACACATTCTAAACAGTCTTTTGCCATTCTAATGCCATTATCTGCATTGAAGGGCTATTTAGACTGTCTTAGTAAGGTTGCTGGCTTGAAATTTAGCACTTGTAAAAAGATATTCGCTTATGAAATAAAAACACATTCTAAACAGTCTTTTGCCATTCTAATGCCATTATCTGCATTGTAGGGCTATAGTAAGGTTGCAGGCTTGAAATTTAGCACTTGTAAAAGGATATTCGCTTATGAAATAAAAACACATTCTAAACAGTCTTTTGCCATTCTAATGCCATTATCTGCATTGTAGGGCTATTTAGACTGTCTTAGTAAGGTTGCTGGCTTGAAATTTAGCACTTGTAAAAAGATATTCGCTTATGAAATAAAAACACATTCTAAACAGTCTTTTGCCATTCTAATGCCATTATCTGCATTGTAGGGCTATAGTAAGGTTGCTGGCTTGAAATTTAGCACTTGTAAAAAGATATTCGCTTATGAAATAAAAACACATTCTAAACAGTCTTTTGCCATTCTAATGCCATTATCTGCATTGTAGGGCTATAGTAAGGTTGCTGGCTTGAAATTTAGCACTTGTAAAAAGATATTCGCTTATGAAATAAAAACACATTCTAAACAGTCTTTTGCCATTCTAATGCCATTATCTGCATTGTAGGGCTATAGTAAGGTTGCAGGCTTGAAATTTAGCACTTGTAAAAAGATATTCGCTTATGAAATAAAAACACATTCTAAACAGTCTTTTGCCATTCTAATGCCATTATCTGCATTGTAGGGCTATAGTAAGGTTGCTGGCTTGAAATTTAGCACTTGTAAAAAGATATTCGCTTATGAAATAAAAACACATTCTAAACAGTCTTTTGCCATTCTAATGCCATTATCTGCATTGTAGGGCTATTTAGACTGTCTTAGTAAGGTTGCTGGCTTGAAATTTAGCACTTGTAAAAAGATGTATTCGCTTATGAAATAAAAACACATTCTAAACAGTCTTTTGCCATTCTAATGCCATTATCTGCATTGTAGGGCTATTTAGACTGTCTTAGTAAGGTTGCTGGCTTGAAATTTAGCACTTGTAAAAAGATATTCGCTTATGAAATAAAAACACATTCTAAACAGTCTTTTGCCATTCTAATGCCATTATCTGCATTGAAGGGCTATTTAGACTGTCTTAGTAAGGTTGCTGGCTTGAAATTTAGCACTTGTAAAAAGATATTCGCTTATGAAATAAAAACACATTCTAAACAGTCTTTTGCCATTCTAATGCCATTATCTGCATTGTAGGGCTATAGTAAGGTTGCAGGCTTGAAATTTAGCACTTGTAAAAAGATATTCGCTTATGAAATAAAAACACATTCTAAACAGTCTTTTGCCATTCTAATGCCATTATCTGCATTGTAGGGCTATTTAGACTGTCTTAGTAAGGTTGCTGGCTTGAAATTTAGCACTTGTAAAAAGATATTCGCTTATGAAATAAAAACACATTCTAAACAGTCTTTTGCCATTCTAATGCCATTATCTGCATTGTAGGGCTATAGTAAGGTTGCTGGCTTGAAATTTAGCACTTGTAAAAAGATATTCGCTTATGAAATAAAAACACATTCTAAACAGTCTTTTGCCATTCTAATGCCATTATCTGCATTGTAGGGCTATTTAGACTGTCTTAGTAAGGTTGCTGGCTTGAAATTTAGCACTTGTAAAAAGATATTCGCTTATGAAATAAAAACACATTCTAAACAGTCTTTTGCCATTCTAATGCCATTATCTGCATTGAAGGGCTATTTAGACTGTCTTAGTAAGGTTGCTGGCTTGAAATTTAGCACTTGTAAAAAGATATTCGCTTATGAAATAAAAACACATTCTAAACAGTCTTTTGCCATTCTAATGCCATTATCTGCATTGTAGGGCTATTTAGAATGTCTTAGTAAGGTTGCTGGCTTGAAATTTAGCACTTGTAAAAAGATATTCGCTTATGAAATAAAAACACATTCTAAACAGTCTTTTGCCATTCTAATGCCATTATCTGCATTGAAGGGCTATTTAGACTGTCTTAGTAAGGTTGCTGGCTTGAAATTTAGCACTTGTAAAAAGATATTCGCTTATGAAATAAAAACACATTCTAAACAGTCTTTTGCCATTCTAATGCCATTATCTGCATTGAAGGGCTATTTAGACTGTCTTAGTAAGGTTGCTGGCTTGAAATTTAGCACTTGTAAAAAGATATTCGCTTATGAAATAAAAACACATTCTAAACAGTGTTTTGCCATTCTAATGCCATTATCTGCATTGTAGGGCTATAGTAAGGTTGCAGGCTTGAGATTTAGCACTTGTAAAAAGATATTCGCTTATGAAATAAAAACACATTCTAAACAGTCTTTTGCCATTCTAATGCCATTATCTGCATTGTAGGACTGTCTTAGTAAGGTTGCTGGCTTGAAATTTAGCACTTGTAAAAAGATATTCGCTTATGAAATAAAAACACATTCTAAACAGTCTTTTGCCATTCTAATGCCATTATCTGCATTGTAGGGCTATAGTAAGGTTGCAGGCTTGAAATTTAGCACTTGTAAAAAGATATTCGCTTATGAAATAAAAACACATTCTAAACAGTCTTTTGCCATTCTAATGCCATTATCTGCATTGAAGGGCTATTTAGACTGTCTTAGTAAGGTTGCTGGCTTGAAATTTAGCACTTGTAAAAAGATATTCGCTTATGAAATAAAAACACATTCTAAACAGTCTTTTGCCATTCTAATGCCATTATCTGCATTGAAGGGCTATTTAGACTGTCTTAGTAAGGTTGCTGGCTTGAAATTTAGCACTTGTAAAAAGATATTCGCTTATGAAATAAAAACACATTCTAAACAGTCTTTTGCCATTCTAATGCCATTATCTGCATTGTAGGGCTATAGTAAGGTTGCAGGCTTGAAATTTAGCACTTGTAAAAGGATATTCGCTTATGAAATAAAAACACATTCTAAACAGTCTTTTGCCATTCTAATGCCATTATCTGCATTGTAGGGCTATTTAGACTGTCTTAGTAAGGTTGCTGGCTTGAAATTTAGCACTTGTAAAAAGATATTCGCTTATGAAATAAAAACACATTCTAAACAGTGTTTTGCCATTCTAATGCCATTATCTGCATTGTAGGGCTTATAGTAAGGTTGCTGGCTTGAAATTTAGCACTTGTAAAAAGATATTCGCTTATGAAATAAAAACACATTCTAAACAGTGTTTTGCCATTCTAATGCCATTATCTGCATTGTAGGGCTATAGTAAGGTTGCAGGCTTGAAATTTAGCACTTGTAAAAAGATATTCGCTTATGAAATAAAAACACATTCTAAACAGTCTTTTGCCATTCTAATGCCATTATCTGCATTGTAGGGCTATAGTAAGGTTGCTGGCTTGAAATTTAGCACTTGTAAAAAGATATTCGCTTATGAAATAAAAACACATTCTAAACAGTCTTTTGCCATTCTAATGCCATTATCTGCATTGAAGGGCTATTTAGACTGTCTTAGTAAGGTTGCTGGCTTGAAATTTAGCACTTGTAAAAAGATATTCGCTTATGAAATAAAAACACATTCTAAACAGTCTTTTGCCATTCTAATGCCATTATCTGCATTGTAGGGCTATTTAGACTGTCTTAGTAAGGTTGCTGGCTTGAAATTTAGCACTTGTAAAAAGATATTCGCTTATGAAATAAAAACACATTCTAAACAGTCTTTTGCCATTCTAATGCCATTATCTGCATTGTAGGGCTATTTAGACTGTCTTAGTAAGGTTGCTGGCTTGAAATTTAGCACTTGTAAAAAGATATTCGCTTATGAAATAAAAACACATTCTAAACAGTCTTTTGCCATTCTAATGCCATTATCTGCATTGAAGGGCTATTTAGACTGTCTTAGTAAGGTTGCTGGCTTGAAATTTAGCACTTGTAAAAAGATATTCGCTTATGAAATAAAAACACATTCTAAACAGTCTTTTGCCATTCTAATGCCATTATCTGCATTGTAGGGCTATTTAGACTGTCTTAGTAAGGTTGCTGGCTTGAAATTTAGCACTTGTAAAAAGATATTCGCTTATGAAATAAAAACACATTCTAAACAGTCTTTTGCCATTCTAATGCCATTATCTGCATTGAAGGGCTATTTAGACAGTCTTAGTAAGGTTGCTGGCTTGAAATTTAGCACTTGTAAAAAGATATTCGCTTATGAAATAAAAACACATTCTAAACAGTCTTTTGCCATTCTAATGCCATTATCTGCATTGTAGGGCTATAGTAAGGTTGCAGGCTTGAAATTTAGCACTTGTAAAAAGATATTCGCTTATGAAATAAAAACACATTCTAAACAGTCTTTTGCCATTCTAATGCCATTATCTGCATTGTAGGGCTATTTAGACTGTCTTAGTAAGGTTGCTGGCTTGAAATTTAGCACTTGTAAAAAGATATTCGCTTATGAAATAAAAACACATTCTAAACAGTCTTTTGCCATTCTAATGCCATTATCTGCATTGAAGGGCTATTTAGACTGTCTTAGTAAGGTTGCTGGCTTGAAATTTAGCACTTGTAAAAAGATATTCGCTTATGAAATAAAAACACATTCTAAACAGTCTTTTGCCATTCTAATGCCATTATCTGCATTGTAGGGCTATTTAGACTGTCTTAGTAAGGTTGCTGGCTTGAAATTTAGCACTTGTAAAAAGATATTCGCTTATGAAATAAAAACACATTCTAAACAGTCTTTTGCCATTCTAATGCCATTATCTGCATTGAAGGGCTATTTAGACTGTCTTAGTAAGGTTGCTGGCTTGAAATTTAGCACTTGTAAAAAGATATTCGCTTATGAAATAAAAACACATTCTAAACAGTCTTTTGCCATTCTAATGCCATTATCTGCATTGTAGGGCTATTTAGACTGTCTTAGTAAGGTTGCTGGCTTGAAATTTAGCACTTGTAAAAAGATATTCGCTTATGAAATAAAAACACATTCTAAACAGTCTTTTGCCATTCTAATGCCATTATCTGCATTGTAGGGCTATTTAGACTGTCTTAGTAAGGTTGCTGGCTTGAAATTTAGCACTTGTAAAAAGATATTCGCTTATGAAATAAAAACACATTCTAAACAGTCTTTTGCCATTCTAATGCCATTATCTGCATTGATGGGCTATTTAGACTGTCTTAGTAAGGTTGCTGGCTTGAAATTTAGCACTTGTAAAAAGATATTCGCTTATGAAATAAAAACACATTCTAAACAGTCTTTTGCCATTCTAATGCCATTATCTGCATTGAAGGGCTATTTAGACTGTCTTAGTAAGGTTGCTGGCTTGAAATTTAGCACTTGTAAAAAGATATTCGCTTATGAAATAAAAACACATTCTAAACAGTCTTTTGCCATTCTAATGCCATTATCTGCATTGAAGGGCTATTTAGACTGTCTTAGTAAGGTTGCTGGCTTGAAATTTAGCACTTGTAAAAAGATATTCGCTTATGAAATAAAAACACATTCTAAACAGTCTTTTGCCATTCTAATGCCATTATCTGCATTGTAGGGCTATAGTAAGGTTGCAGGCTTGAAATTTAGCACTTGTAAAAGGATATTCGCTTATGAAATAAAAACACATTCTAAACAGTCTTTTGCCATTCTAATGCCATTATCTGCATTGTAGGGCTATTTAGACTGTCTTAGTAAGGTTGCTGGCTTGAAATTTAGCACTTGTAAAAAGATATTCGCTTATGAAATAAAAACACATTCTAAACAGTGTTTTGCCATTCTAATGCCATTATCTGCATTGTAGGGCTATTTAGACTGTCTTAGTAAGGTTGCTGGCTTGAAATTTAGCACTTGTAAAAAGATATTCGCTTATGAAATAAAAACACATTCTAAACAGTCTTTTGCCATTCTAATGCCATTATCTGCATTGTAGGGCTATTTAGACTGTCTTAGTAAGGTTGCTGGCTTGAAATTTAGCACTTGTAAAAAGATATTCGCTTATGAAATAAAAACACATTCTAAACAGTCTTTTGCCATTCTAATGCCATTATCTGCATTGATGGGCTATTTAGACTGTCTTAGTAAGGTTGCTGGCTTGAAATTTAGCACTTGTAAAAAGATATTCGCTTATGAAATAAAAACACATTCTAAACAGTCTTTTGCCATTCTAATGCCATTATCTGCATTGAAGGGCTATTTAGACTGTCTTAGTAAGGTTGCTGGCTTGAAATTTAGCACTTGTAAAAAGATATTCGCTTATGAAATAAAAACACATTCTAAACAGTCTTTTGCCATTCTAATGCCATTATCTGCATTGTAGGGCTATAGTAAGGTTGCAGGCTTGAAATTTAGCACTTGTAAAAGGATATTCGCTTATGAAATAAAAACACATTCTAAACAGTCTTTTGCCATTCTAATGCCATTATCTGCATTGTAGGGCTATTTAGACTGTCTTAGTAAGGTTGCTGGCTTGAAATTTAGCACTTGTAAAAAGATATTCGCTTATGAAATAAAAACACATTCTAAACAGTGTTTTGCCATTCTAATGCCATTATCTGCATTGTAGGGCTATAGTAAGGTTGCTGGCTTGAAATTTAGCACTTGTAAAAAGATATTCGCTTATGAAATAAAAACACATTCTAAACAGTCTTTTGCCATTCTAATGCCATTATCTGCATTGTAGGGCTATAGTAAGGTTGCAGGCTTGAAATTTAGCACTTGTAAAAGGATATTCGCTTATGAAATAAAAACACATTCTAAACAGTCTTTTGCCATTCTAATGCCATTATCTGCATTGTAGGGCTATAGTAAGGTTGCAGGCTTGAAATTTAGCACTTGTAAAAAGATATTCGCTTATGAAATAAAAACACATTCTAAACAGTGTTTTGCCATTCTAATGCCATTATCTGCATTGTAGGGCTATAGTAAGGTTGCTGGCTTGAAATTTAGCACTTGTAAAAAGATATTCGCTTATGAAATAAAAACACATTCTAAACAGTCTTTTGCCATTCTAATGCCATTATCTGCATTGTAGGGCTATAGTAAGGTTGCAGGCTTGAAATTTAGCACTTGTAAAAAGATATTCGCTTATGAAATAAAAACACATTCTAAACAGTCTTTTGCCATTCTAATGCCATTATCTGCATTGTAGGGCTATAGTAAGGTTGCTGGCTTGAAATTTAGCACTTGTAAAAAGATATTCGCTTATGAAATAAAAACACATTCTAAACAGTCTTTTGCCATTCTAATGCCATTATCTGCATTGTAGGGCTATTTAGACTGTCTTAGTAAGGTTGCTGGCTTGAAATTTAGCACTTGTAAAAAGATGTATTCGCTTATGAAATAAAAACACATTCTAAACAGTCTTTTGCCATTCTAATGCCATTATCTGCATTGTAGGGCTATTTAGACTGTCTTAGTAAGGTTGCTGGCTTGAAATTTAGCACTTGTAAAAAGATATTCGCTTATGAAATAAAAACACATTCTAAACAGTCTTTTGCCATTCTAATGCCATTATCTGCATTGAAGGGCTATTTAGACTGTCTTAGTAAGGTTGCTGGCTTGAAATTTAGCACTTGTAAAAAGATATTCGCTTATGAAATAAAAACACATTCTAAACAGTCTTTTGCCATTCTAATGCCATTATCTGCATTGTAGGGCTATAGTAAGGTTGCAGGCTTGAAATTTAGCACTTGTAAAAAGATATTCGCTTATGAAATAAAAACACATTCTAAACAGTCTTTTGCCATTCTAATGCCATTATCTGCATTGTAGGGCTATTTAGACTGTCTTAGTAAGGTTGCTGGCTTGAAATTTAGCACTTGTAAAAAGATATTCGCTTATGAAATAAAAACACATTCTAAACAGTCTTTTGCCATTCTAATGCCATTATCTGCATTGTAGGGCTATAGTAAGGTTGCTGGCTTGAAATTTAGCACTTGTAAAAAGATATTCGCTTATGAAATAAAAACACATTCTAAACAGTCTTTTGCCATTCTAATGCCATTATCTGCATTGTAGGGCTATTTAGACTGTCTTAGTAAGGTTGCTGGCTTGAAATTTAGCACTTGTAAAAAGATATTCGCTTATGAAATAAAAACACATTCTAAACAGTCTTTTGCCATTCTAATGCCATTATCTGCATTGAAGGGCTATTTAGACTGTCTTAGTAAGGTTGCTGGCTTGAAATTTAGCACTTGTAAAAAGATATTCGCTTATGAAATAAAAACACATTCTAAACAGTCTTTTGCCATTCTAATGCCATTATCTGCATTGTAGGGCTATTTAGAATGTCTTAGTAAGGTTGCTGGCTTGAAATTTAGCACTTGTAAAAAGATATTCGCTTATGAAATAAAAACACATTCTAAACAGTCTTTTGCCATTCTAATGCCATTATCTGCATTGAAGGGCTATTTAGACTGTCTTAGTAAGGTTGCTGGCTTGAAATTTAGCACTTGTAAAAAGATATTCGCTTATGAAATAAAAACACATTCTAAACAGTCTTTTGCCATTCTAATGCCATTATCTGCATTGAAGGGCTATTTAGACTGTCTTAGTAAGGTTGCTGGCTTGAAATTTAGCACTTGTAAAAAGATATTCGCTTATGAAATAAAAACACATTCTAAACAGTGTTTTGCCATTCTAATGCCATTATCTGCATTGTAGGGCTATAGTAAGGTTGCAGGCTTGAGATTTAGCACTTGTAAAAAGATATTCGCTTATGAAATAAAAACACATTCTAAACAGTCTTTTGCCATTCTAATGCCATTATCTGCATTGTAGGACTGTCTTAGTAAGGTTGCTGGCTTGAAATTTAGCACTTGTAAAAAGATATTCGCTTATGAAATAAAAACACATTCTAAACAGTCTTTTGCCATTCTAATGCCATTATCTGCATTGTAGGGCTATAGTAAGGTTGCAGGCTTGAAATTTAGCACTTGTAAAAAGATATTCGCTTATGAAATAAAAACACATTCTAAACAGTCTTTTGCCATTCTAATGCCATTATCTGCATTGAAGGGCTATTTAGACTGTCTTAGTAAGGTTGCTGGCTTGAAATTTAGCACTTGTAAAAAGATATTCGCTTATGAAATAAAAACACATTCTAAACAGTCTTTTGCCATTCTAATGCCATTATCTGCATTGAAGGGCTATTTAGACTGTCTTAGTAAGGTTGCTGGCTTGAAATTTAGCACTTGTAAAAAGATATTCGCTTATGAAATAAAAACACATTCTAAACAGTCTTTTGCCATTCTAATGCCATTATCTGCATTGTAGGGCTATAGTAAGGTTGCAGGCTTGAAATTTAGCACTTGTAAAAGGATATTCGCTTATGAAATAAAAACACATTCTAAACAGTCTTTTGCCATTCTAATGCCATTATCTGCATTGTAGGGCTATTTAGACTGTCTTAGTAAGGTTGCTGGCTTGAAATTTAGCACTTGTAAAAAGATATTCGCTTATGAAATAAAAACACATTCTAAACAGTGTTTTGCCATTCTAATGCCATTATCTGCATTGTAGGGCTTATAGTAAGGTTGCTGGCTTGAAATTTAGCACTTGTAAAAAGATATTCGCTTATGAAATAAAAACACATTCTAAACAGTGTTTTGCCATTCTAATGCCATTATCTGCATTGTAGGGCTATAGTAAGGTTGCAGGCTTGAAATTTAGCACTTGTAAAAAGATATTCGCTTATGAAATAAAAACACATTCTAAACAGTCTTTTGCCATTCTAATGCCATTATCTGCATTGTAGGGCTATAGTAAGGTTGCTGGCTTGAAATTTAGCACTTGTAAAAAGATATTCGCTTATGAAATAAAAACACATTCTAAACAGTCTTTTGCCATTCTAATGCCATTATCTGCATTGAAGGGCTATTTAGACTGTCTTAGTAAGGTTGCTGGCTTGAAATTTAGCACTTGTAAAAAGATATTCGCTTATGAAATAAAAACACATTCTAAACAGTCTTTTGCCATTCTAATGCCATTATCTGCATTGTAGGGCTATTTAGACTGTCTTAGTAAGGTTGCTGGCTTGAAATTTAGCACTTGTAAAAAGATATTCGCTTATGAAATAAAAACACATTCTAAACAGTCTTTTGCCATTCTAATGCCATTATCTGCATTGTAGGGCTATTTAGACTGTCTTAGTAAGGTTGCTGGCTTGAAATTTAGCACTTGTAAAAAGATATTCGCTTATGAAATAAAAACACATTCTAAACAGTCTTTTGCCATTCTAATGCCATTATCTGCATTGAAGGGCTATTTAGACTGTCTTAGTAAGGTTGCTGGCTTGAAATTTAGCACTTGTAAAAAGATATTCGCTTATGAAATAAAAACACATTCTAAACAGTCTTTTGCCATTCTAATGCCATTATCTGCATTGTAGGGCTATTTAGACTGTCTTAGTAAGGTTGCTGGCTTGAAATTTAGCACTTGTAAAAAGATATTCGCTTATGAAATAAAAACACATTCTAAACAGTGTTTTGCCATTCTAATGCCATTATCTGCATTGTAGGGCTATAGTAAGGTTGCTGGCTTGAAATTTAGCACTTGTAAAAAGATATTCGCTTATGAAATAAAAACACATTCTAAACAGTCTTTTGCCATTCTAATGCCATTATCTGCATTGTAGGGCTATAGTAAGGTTGCAGGCTTGAAATTTAGCACTTGTAAAAAGATATTCGCTTATGAAATAAAAACACATTCTAAACAGTCTTTTGCCATTCTAATGCCATTATCTGCATTGTAGGGCTATAGTAAGGTTGCTGGCTTGAAATTTAGCACTTGTAAAAAGATATTCGCTTATGAAATAAAAACACATTCTAAACAGTCTTTTGCCATTCTAATGCCATTATCTGCATTGAAGGGCTATTTAGACTGTCTTAGTAAGGTTGCTGGCTTGAAATTTAGCACTTGTAAAAAGATATTCGCTTATGAAATAAAAACACATTCTAAACAGTCTTTTGCCATTCTAATGCCATTATCTGCATTGTAGGGCTATTTAGACTGTCTTAGTAAGGTTGCTGGCTTGAAATTTAGCACTTGTAAAAAGATATTCGCTTATGAAATAAAAACACATTCTAAACAGTCTTTTGCCATTCTAATGCCATTATCTGCATTGTAGGGCTATTTAGACTGTCTTAGTAAGGTTGCTGGCTTGAAATTTAGCACTTGTAAAAAGATATTCGCTTATGAAATAAAAACACATTCTAAACAGTCTTTTGCCATTCTAATGCCATTATCTGCATTGAAGGGTTATTTAGACTGTCTTAGTAAGGTTGCTGGCTTGAAATTTAGCACTTGTAAAAAGATATTCGCTTATGAAATAAAAACACATTCTAAACAGTCTTTTGCCATTCTAATGCCATTATCTGCATTGTAGGGCTATTTAGACTGTCTTAGTAAGGTTGCTGGCTTGAAATTTAGCACTTGTAAAAAGATATTCGCTTATGAAATAAAAACACATTCTAAACAGTCTTTTGCCATTCTAATGCCATTATCTGCATTGAAGGGCTATTTAGACTGTCTTAGTAAGGTTGCTGGCTTGAAATTTAGCACTTGTAAAAAGATATTCGCTTATGAAATAAAAACACATTCTAAACAGTCTTTTGCCATTCTAATGCCATTATCTGCATTGTAGGGCTATAGTAAGGTTGCAGGCTTGAAATTTAGCACTTGTAAAAAGATATTCGCTTATGAAATAAAAACACATTCTAAACAGTCTTTTGCCATTCTAATGCCATTATCTGCATTGTAGGGCTATAGTAAGGTTGCAGGCTTGAAATTTAGCACTTGTAAAAAGATATTCGCTTATGAAATAAAAACACATTCTAAACAGTCTTTTGCCATTCTAATGCCATTATCTGCAATGTAGGGCTATAGTAAGGTTGCTGGCTTGAAATTTAGCACTTGTAAAAAGATATTCGCTTATGAAATAAAAACACATTCTAAACAGTCTTTTGCCATTCTAATGCCATTATCTGCATTGTAGGGCTATTTAGACTGTCTTAGTAAGGTTGCTGGCTTGAAATTTAGCACTTGTAAAAAGATATTCGCTTATGAAATAAAAACACATTCTAAACAGTCTTTTGCCATTCTAATGCCATTATCTGCATTGTAGGGCTATTTAGACTGTCTTAGTAAGGTTGCTGGCTTGAAATTTAGCACTTGTAAAAAGATATTCGCTTATGAAATAAAAACACATTCTAAACAGTCTTTTGCCATTCTAATGCCATTATCTGCATTGATGGGCTATTTAGACTGTCTTAGTAAGGTTGCTGGCTTGAAATTTAGCACTTGTAAAAAGATATTCGCTTATGAAATAAAAACACATTCTAAACAGTCTTTTGCCATTCTAATGCCATTATCTGCATTGAAGGGCTATTTAGACTGTCTTAGTAAGGTTGCTGGCTTGAAATTTAGCACTTGTAAAAAGATATTCGCTTATGAAATAAAAACACATTCTAAACAGTCTTTTGCCATTCTAATGCCATTATCTGCATTGAAGGGCTATTTAGACTGTCTTAGTAAGGTTGCTGGCTTGAAATTTAGCACTTGTAAAAAGATATTCGCTTATGAAATAAAAACACATTCTAAACAGTCTTTTGCCATTCTAATGCCATTATCTGCATTGTAGGGCTATAGTAAGGTTGCAGGCTTGAAATTTAGCACTTGTAAAAGGATATTCGCTTATGAAATAAAAACACATTCTAAACAGTCTTTTGCCATTCTAATGCCATTATCTGCATTGTAGGGCTATTTAGACTGTCTTAGTAAGGTTGCTGGCTTGAAATTTAGCACTTGTAAAAAGATATTCGCTTATGAAATAAAAACACATTCTAAACAGTGTTTTGCCATTCTAATGCCATTATCTGCATTGTAGGGCTATTTAGACTGTCTTAGTAAGGTTGCTGGCTTGAAATTTAGCACTTGTAAAAAGATATTCGCTTATGAAATAAAAACACATTCTAAACAGTCTTTTGCCATTCTAATGCCATTATCTGCATTGTAGGGCTATTTAGACTGTCTTAGTAAGGTTGCTGGCTTGAAATTTAGCACTTGTAAAAAGATATTCGCTTATGAAATAAAAACACATTCTAAACAGTCTTTTGCCATTCTAATGCCATTATCTGCATTGATGGGCTATTTAGACTGTCTTAGTAAGGTTGCTGGCTTGAAATTTAGCACTTGTAAAAAGATATTCGCTTATGAAATAAAAACACATTCTAAACAGTCTTTTGCCATTCTAATGCCATTATCTGCATTGAAGGGCTATTTAGACTGTCTTAGTAAGGTTGCTGGCTTGAAATTTAGCACTTGTAAAAAGATATTCGCTTATGAAATAAAAACACATTCTAAACAGTCTTTTGCCATTCTAATGCCATTATCTGCATTGTAGGGCTATAGTAAGGTTGCAGGCTTGAAATTTAGCACTTGTAAAAGGATATTCGCTTATGAAATAAAAACACATTCTAAACAGTCTTTTGCCATTCTAATGCCATTATCTGCATTGTAGGGCTATTTAGACTGTCTTAGTAAGGTTGCTGGCTTGAAATTTAGCACTTGTAAAAAGATATTCGCTTATGAAATAAAAACACATTCTAAACAGTGTTTTGCCATTCTAATGCCATTATCTGCATTGTAGGGCTATAGTAAGGTTGCTGGCTTGAAATTTAGCACTTGTAAAAAGATATTCGCTTATGAAATAAAAACACATTCTAAACAGTCTTTTGCCATTCTAATGCCATTATCTGCATTGTAGGGCTATAGTAAGGTTGCAGGCTTGAAATTTAGCACTTGTAAAAGGATATTCGCTTATGAAATAAAAACACATTCTAAACAGTCTTTTGCCATTCTAATGCCATTATCTGCATTGTAGGGCTATTTAGACTGTCTTAGTAAGGTTGCTGGCTTGAAATTTAGCACTTGTAAAAAGATATTCGCTTATGAAATAAAAACACATTCTAAACAGTGTTTTGCCATTCTAATGCCATTATCTGCATTGTAGGGCTATAGTAAGGTTGCTGGCTTGAAATTTAGCACTTGTAAAAAGATATTCGCTTATGAAATAAAAACACATTCTAAACAGTCTTTTGCCATTCTAATGCCATTATCTGCATTGTAGGGCTATAGTAAGGTTGCAGGCTTGAAATTTAGCACTTGTAAAAAGATATTCGCTTATGAAATAAAAACACATTCTAAACAGTCTTTTGCCATTCTAATGCCATTATCTGCATTGTAGGGCTATAGTAAGGTTGCTGGCTTGAAATTTAGCACTTGTAAAAAGATATTCGCTTATGAAATAAAAACACATTCTAAACAGTCTTTTGCCATTCTAATGCCATTATCTGCATTGTAGGGCTATTTAGACTGTCTTAGTAAGGTTGCTGGCTTGAAATTTAGCACTTGTAAAAAGATGTATTCGCTTATGAAATAAAAACACATTCTAAACAGTCTTTTGCCATTCTAATGCCATTATCTGCATTGTAGGGCTATTTAGACTGTCTTAGTAAGGTTGCTGGCTTGAAATTTAGCACTTGTAAAAAGATATTCGCTTATGAAATAAAAACACATTCTAAACAGTCTTTTGCCATTCTAATGCCATTATCTGCATTGAAGGGCTATTTAGACTGTCTTAGTAAGGTTGCTGGCTTGAAATTTAGCACTTGTAAAAAGATATTCGCTTATGAAATAAAAACACATTCTAAACAGTCTTTTGCCATTCTAATGCCATTATCTGCATTGTAGGGCTATAGTAAGGTTGCAGGCTTGAAATTTAGCACTTGTAAAAAGATATTCGCTTATGAAATAAAAACACATTCTAAACAGTCTTTTGCCATTCTAATGCCATTATCTGCATTGTAGGGCTATTTAGACTGTCTTAGTAAGGTTGCTGGCTTGAAATTTAGCACTTGTAAAAAGATATTCGCTTATGAAATAAAAACACATTCTAAACAGTCTTTTGCCATTCTAATGCCATTATCTGCATTGTAGGGCTATAGTAAGGTTGCTGGCTTGAAATTTAGCACTTGTAAAAAGATATTCGCTTATGAAATAAAAACACATTCTAAACAGTCTTTTGCCATTCTAATGCCATTATCTGCATTGTAGGGCTATTTAGACTGTCTTAGTAAGGTTGCTGGCTTGAAATTTAGCACTTGTAAAAAGATATTCGCTTATGAAATAAAAACACATTCTAAACAGTCTTTTGCCATTCTAATGCCATTATCTGCATTGAAGGGCTATTTAGACTGTCTTAGTAAGGTTGCTGGCTTGAAATTTAGCACTTGTAAAAAGATATTCGCTTATGAAATAAAAACACATTCTAAACAGTCTTTTGCCATTCTAATGCCATTATCTGCATTGTAGGGCTATTTAGAATGTCTTAGTAAGGTTGCTGGCTTGAAATTTAGCACTTGTAAAAAGATATTCGCTTATGAAATAAAAACACATTCTAAACAGTCTTTTGCCATTCTAATGCCATTATCTGCATTGAAGGGCTATTTAGACTGTCTTAGTAAGGTTGCTGGCTTGAAATTTAGCACTTGTAAAAAGATATTCGCTTATGAAATAAAAACACATTCTAAACAGTCTTTTGCCATTCTAATGCCATTATCTGCATTGAAGGGCTATTTAGACTGTCTTAGTAAGGTTGCTGGCTTGAAATTTAGCACTTGTAAAAAGATATTCGCTTATGAAATAAAAACACATTCTAAACAGTGTTTTGCCATTCTAATGCCATTATCTGCATTGTAGGGCTATAGTAAGGTTGCAGGCTTGAGATTTAGCACTTGTAAAAAGATATTCGCTTATGAAATAAAAACACATTCTAAACAGTCTTTTGCCATTCTAATGCCATTATCTGCATTGTAGGACTGTCTTAGTAAGGTTGCTGGCTTGAAATTTAGCACTTGTAAAAAGATATTCGCTTATGAAATAAAAACACATTCTAAACAGTCTTTTGCCATTCTAATGCCATTATCTGCATTGTAGGGCTATAGTAAGGTTGCAGGCTTGAAATTTAGCACTTGTAAAAAGATATTCGCTTATGAAATAAAAACACATTCTAAACAGTCTTTTGCCATTCTAATGCCATTATCTGCATTGAAGGGCTATTTAGACTGTCTTAGTAAGGTTGCTGGCTTGAAATTTAGCACTTGTAAAAAGATATTCGCTTATGAAATAAAAACACATTCTAAACAGTCTTTTGCCATTCTAATGCCATTATCTGCATTGAAGGGCTATTTAGACTGTCTTAGTAAGGTTGCTGGCTTGAAATTTAGCACTTGTAAAAAGATATTCGCTTATGAAATAAAAACACATTCTAAACAGTCTTTTGCCATTCTAATGCCATTATCTGCATTGTAGGGCTATAGTAAGGTTGCAGGCTTGAAATTTAGCACTTGTAAAAGGATATTCGCTTATGAAATAAAAACACATTCTAAACAGTCTTTTGCCATTCTAATGCCATTATCTGCATTGTAGGGCTATTTAGACTGTCTTAGTAAGGTTGCTGGCTTGAAATTTAGCACTTGTAAAAAGATATTCGCTTATGAAATAAAAACACATTCTAAACAGTGTTTTGCCATTCTAATGCCATTATCTGCATTGTAGGGCTTATAGTAAGGTTGCTGGCTTGAAATTTAGCACTTGTAAAAAGATATTCGCTTATGAAATAAAAACACATTCTAAACAGTGTTTTGCCATTCTAATGCCATTATCTGCATTGTAGGGCTATAGTAAGGTTGCAGGCTTGAAATTTAGCACTTGTAAAAAGATATTCGCTTATGAAATAAAAACACATTCTAAACAGTCTTTTGCCATTCTAATGCCATTATCTGCATTGTAGGGCTATAGTAAGGTTGCTGGCTTGAAATTTAGCACTTGTAAAAAGATATTCGCTTATGAAATAAAAACACATTCTAAACAGTCTTTTGCCATTCTAATGCCATTATCTGCATTGAAGGGCTATTTAGACTGTCTTAGTAAGGTTGCTGGCTTGAAATTTAGCACTTGTAAAAAGATATTCGCTTATGAAATAAAAACACATTCTAAACAGTCTTTTGCCATTCTAATGCCATTATCTGCATTGTAGGGCTATTTAGACTGTCTTAGTAAGGTTGCTGGCTTGAAATTTAGCACTTGTAAAAAGATATTCGCTTATGAAATAAAAACACATTCTAAACAGTCTTTTGCCATTCTAATGCCATTATCTGCATTGTAGGGCTATTTAGACTGTCTTAGTAAGGTTGCTGGCTTGAAATTTAGCACTTGTAAAAAGATATTCGCTTATGAAATAAAAACACATTCTAAACAGTCTTTTGCCATTCTAATGCCATTATCTGCATTGAAGGGCTATTTAGACTGTCTTAGTAAGGTTGCTGGCTTGAAATTTAGCACTTGTAAAAAGATATTCGCTTATGAAATAAAAACACATTCTAAACAGTCTTTTGCCATTCTAATGCCATTATCTGCATTGTAGGGCTATTTAGACTGTCTTAGTAAGGTTGCTGGCTTGAAATTTAGCACTTGTAAAAAGATATTCGCTTATGAAATAAAAACACATTCTAAACAGTCTTTTGCCATTCTAATGCCATTATCTGCATTGAAGGGCTATTTAGACAGTCTTAGTAAGGTTGCTGGCTTGAAATTTAGCACTTGTAAAAAGATATTCGCTTATGAAATAAAAACACATTCTAAACAGTCTTTTGCCATTCTAATGCCATTATCTGCATTGTAGGGCTATAGTAAGGTTGCAGGCTTGAAATTTAGCACTTGTAAAAAGATATTCGCTTATGAAATAAAAACACATTCTAAACAGTCTTTTGCCATTCTAATGCCATTATCTGCATTGTAGGGCTATTTAGACTGTCTTAGTAAGGTTGCTGGCTTGAAATTTAGCACTTGTAAAAAGATATTCGCTTATGAAATAAAAACACATTCTAAACAGTCTTTTGCCATTCTAATGCCATTATCTGCATTGAAGGGCTATTTAGACTGTCTTAGTAAGGTTGCTGGCTTGAAATTTAGCACTTGTAAAAAGATATTCGCTTATGAAATAAAAACACATTCTAAACAGTCTTTTGCCATTCTAATGCCATTATCTGCATTGTAGGGCTATTTAGACTGTCTTAGTAAGGTTGCTGGCTTGAAATTTAGCACTTGTAAAAAGATATTCGCTTATGAAATAAAAACACATTCTAAACAGTCTTTTGCCATTCTAATGCCATTATCTGCATTGAAGGGCTATTTAGACTGTCTTAGTAAGGTTGCTGGCTTGAAATTTAGCACTTGTAAAAAGATATTCGCTTATGAAATAAAAACACATTCTAAACAGTCTTTTGCCATTCTAATGCCATTATCTGCATTGTAGGGCTATTTAGACTGTCTTAGTAAGGTTGCTGGCTTGAAATTTAGCACTTGTAAAAAGATATTCGCTTATGAAATAAAAACACATTCTAAACAGTCTTTTGCCATTCTAATGCCATTATCTGCATTGTAGGGCTATTTAGACTGTCTTAGTAAGGTTGCTGGCTTGAAATTTAGCACTTGTAAAAAGATATTCGCTTATGAAATAAAAACACATTCTAAACAGTCTTTTGCCATTCTAATGCCATTATCTGCATTGATGGGCTATTTAGACTGTCTTAGTAAGGTTGCTGGCTTGAAATTTAGCACTTGTAAAAAGATATTCGCTTATGAAATAAAAACACATTCTAAACAGTCTTTTGCCATTCTAATGCCATTATCTGCATTGAAGGGCTATTTAGACTGTCTTAGTAAGGTTGCTGGCTTGAAATTTAGCACTTGTAAAAAGATATTCGCTTATGAAATAAAAACACATTCTAAACAGTCTTTTGCCATTCTAATGCCATTATCTGCATTGAAGGGCTATTTAGACTGTCTTAGTAAGGTTGCTGGCTTGAAATTTAGCACTTGTAAAAAGATATTCGCTTATGAAATAAAAACACATTCTAAACAGTCTTTTGCCATTCTAATGCCATTATCTGCATTGTAGGGCTATAGTAAGGTTGCAGGCTTGAAATTTAGCACTTGTAAAAGGATATTCGCTTATGAAATAAAAACACATTCTAAACAGTCTTTTGCCATTCTAATGCCATTATCTGCATTGTAGGGCTATTTAGACTGTCTTAGTAAGGTTGCTGGCTTGAAATTTAGCACTTGTAAAAAGATATTCGCTTATGAAATAAAAACACATTCTAAACAGTGTTTTGCCATTCTAATGCCATTATCTGCATTGTAGGGCTATTTAGACTGTCTTAGTAAGGTTGCTGGCTTGAAATTTAGCACTTGTAAAAAGATATTCGCTTATGAAATAAAAACACATTCTAAACAGTCTTTTGCCATTCTAATGCCATTATCTGCATTGTAGGGCTATTTAGACTGTCTTAGTAAGGTTGCTGGCTTGAAATTTAGCACTTGTAAAAAGATATTCGCTTATGAAATAAAAACACATTCTAAACAGTCTTTTGCCATTCTAATGCCATTATCTGCATTGATGGGCTATTTAGACTGTCTTAGTAAGGTTGCTGGCTTGAAATTTAGCACTTGTAAAAAGATATTCGCTTATGAAATAAAAACACATTCTAAACAGTCTTTTGCCATTCTAATGCCATTATCTGCATTGAAGGGCTATTTAGACTGTCTTAGTAAGGTTGCTGGCTTGAAATTTAGCACTTGTAAAAAGATATTCGCTTATGAAATAAAAACACATTCTAAACAGTCTTTTGCCATTCTAATGCCATTATCTGCATTGTAGGGCTATAGTAAGGTTGCAGGCTTGAAATTTAGCACTTGTAAAAGGATATTCGCTTATGAAATAAAAACACATTCTAAACAGTCTTTTGCCATTCTAATGCCATTATCTGCATTGTAGGGCTATTTAGACTGTCTTAGTAAGGTTGCTGGCTTGAAATTTAGCACTTGTAAAAAGATATTCGCTTATGAAATAAAAACACATTCTAAACAGTGTTTTGCCATTCTAATGCCATTATCTGCATTGTAGGGCTATAGTAAGGTTGCTGGCTTGAAATTTAGCACTTGTAAAAAGATATTTGCTTATGAAATAAAAACACATTCTAAACAGTCTTTTGCCATTCTAATGCCATTATCTGCATTGTAGGGCTATTTAGACTGTCTTAGTAAGGTTGCTGGCTTGAAATTTAGCACTTGTAAAAAGATATTCGCTTATGAAATAAAAACACATTCTAAACAGTCTTTTGCCATTCTAATGCCATTATCTGCATTGTAGGGCTATTTAGACTGTCTTAGTAAGGTTGCTGGCTTGAAATTTAGCACTTGTAAAAAGATATTCGCTTATGAAATAAAAACACATTCTAAACAGTCTTTTGCCATTCTAATGCCATTATCTGCATTGAAGGGCTATTTAGACTGTCTTAGTAAGGTTGCTGGCTTGAAATTTAGCACTTGTAAAAAGATATTCGCTTATGAAATAAAAACACATTCTAAACAGTCTTTTGCCATTCTAATGCCATTATCTGCATTGTAGGGCTATTTAGACTGTCTTAGTAAGGTTGCTGGCTTGAAATTTAGCACTTGTAAAAAGATATTCGCTTATGAAATAAAAACACATTCTAAACAGTCTTTTGCCATTCTAATGCCATTATCTGCATTGAAGGGCTATTTAGACAGTCTTAGTAAGGTTGCTGGCTTGAAATTTAGCACTTGTAAAAAGATATTCGCTTATGAAATAAAAACACATTCTAAACAGTCTTTTGCCATTCTAATGCCATTATCTGCATTGTAGGGCTATAGTAAGGTTGCAGGCTTGAAATTTAGCACTTGTAAAAAGATATTCGCTTATGAAATAAAAACACATTCTAAACAGTCTTTTGCCATTCTAATGCCATTATCTGCATTGTAGGGCTATTTAGACTGTCTTAGTAAGGTTGCTGGCTTGAAATTTAGCACTTGTAAAAAGATATTCGCTTATGAAATAAAAACACATTCTAAACAGTCTTTTGCCATTCTAATGCCATTATCTGCATTGAAGGGCTATTTAGACTGTCTTAGTAAGGTTGCTGGCTTGAAATTTAGCACTTGTAAAAAGATATTCGCTTATGAAATAAAAACACATTCTAAACAGTCTTTTGCCATTCTAATGCCATTATCTGCATTGTAGGGCTATTTAGACTGTCTTAGTAAGGTTGCTGGCTTGAAATTTAGCACTTGTAAAAAGATATTCGCTTATGAAATAAAAACACATTCTAAACAGTCTTTTGCCATTCTAATGCCATTATCTGCATTGAAGGGCTATTTAGACTGTCTTAGTAAGGTTGCTGGCTTGAAATTTAGCACTTGTAAAAAGATATTCGCTTATGAAATAAAAACACATTCTAAACAGTCTTTTGCCATTCTAATGCCATTATCTGCATTGTAGGGCTATTTAGACTGTCTTAGTAAGGTTGCTGGCTTGAAATTTAGCACTTGTAAAAAGATATTCGCTTATGAAATAAAAACACATTCTAAACAGTCTTTTGCCATTCTAATGCCATTATCTGCATTGTAGGGCTATTTAGACTGTCTTAGTAAGGTTGCTGGCTTGAAATTTAGCACTTGTAAAAAGATATTCGCTTATGAAATAAAAACACATTCTAAACAGTCTTTTGCCATTCTAATGCCATTATCTGCATTGATGGGCTATTTAGACTGTCTTAGTAAGGTTGCTGGCTTGAAATTTAGCACTTGTAAAAAGATATTCGCTTATGAAATAAAAACACATTCTAAACAGTCTTTTGCCATTCTAATGCCATTATCTGCATTGAAGGGCTATTTAGACTGTCTTAGTAAGGTTGCTGGCTTGAAATTTAGCACTTGTAAAAAGATATTCGCTTATGAAATAAAAACACATTCTAAACAGTCTTTTGCCATTCTAATGCCATTATCTGCATTGAAGGGCTATTTAGACTGTCTTAGTAAGGTTGCTGGCTTGAAATTTAGCACTTGTAAAAAGATATTCGCTTATGAAATAAAAACACATTCTAAACAGTCTTTTGCCATTCTAATGCCATTATCTGCATTGTAGGGCTATAGTAAGGTTGCAGGCTTGAAATTTAGCACTTGTAAAAGGATATTCGCTTATGAAATAAAAACACATTCTAAACAGTCTTTTGCCATTCTAATGCCATTATCTGCATTGTAGGGCTATTTAGACTGTCTTAGTAAGGTTGCTGGCTTGAAATTTAGCACTTGTAAAAAGATATTCGCTTATGAAATAAAAACACATTCTAAACAGTGTTTTGCCATTCTAATGCCATTATCTGCATTGTAGGGCTATTTAGACTGTCTTAGTAAGGTTGCTGGCTTGAAATTTAGCACTTGTAAAAAGATATTCGCTTATGAAATAAAAACACATTCTAAACAGTCTTTTGCCATTCTAATGCCATTATCTGCATTGTAGGGCTATTTAGACTGTCTTAGTAAGGTTGCTGGCTTGAAATTTAGCACTTGTAAAAAGATATTCGCTTATGAAATAAAAACACATTCTAAACAGTCTTTTGCCATTCTAATGCCATTATCTGCATTGATGGGCTATTTAGACTGTCTTAGTAAGGTTGCTGGCTTGAAATTTAGCACTTGTAAAAAGATATTCGCTTATGAAATAAAAACACATTCTAAACAGTCTTTTGCCATTCTAATGCCATTATCTGCATTGAAGGGCTATTTAGACTGTCTTAGTAAGGTTGCTGGCTTGAAATTTAGCACTTGTAAAAAGATATTCGCTTATGAAATAAAAACACATTCTAAACAGTCTTTTGCCATTCTAATGCCATTATCTGCATTGTAGGGCTATAGTAAGGTTGCAGGCTTGAAATTTAGCACTTGTAAAAGGATATTCGCTTATGAAATAAAAACACATTCTAAACAGTCTTTTGCCATTCTAATGCCATTATCTGCATTGTAGGGCTATTTAGACTGTCTTAGTAAGGTTGCTGGCTTGAAATTTAGCACTTGTAAAAAGATATTCGCTTATGAAATAAAAACACATTCTAAACAGTCTTTTGCCATTCTAATGCCATTATCTGCATTGAAGGGCTATTTAGACTGTCTTAGTAAGGTTGCTGGCTTGAAATTTAGCACTTGTAAAAAGATATTCGCTTATGAAATAAAAACACATTCTAAACAGTCTTTTGCCATTCTAATGCCATTATCTGCATTGTAGGGCTATTTAGACTGTCTTAGTAAGGTTGCTGGCTTGAAATTTAGCACTTGTAAAAAGATATTCGCTTATGAAATAAAAACACATTCTAAACAGTCTTTTGCCATTCTAATGCCATTATCTGCATTGAAGGGCTATTTAGACTGTCTTAGTAAGGTTGCTGGCTTGAAATTTAGCACTTGTAAAAAGATATTCGCTTATGAAATAAAAACACATTCTAAACAGTCTTTTGCCATTCTAATGCCATTATCTGCATTGTAGGGCTATTTAGACTGTCTTAGTAAGGTTGCTGGCTTGAAATTTAGCACTTGTAAAAAGATATTCGCTTATGAAATAAAAACACATTCTAAACAGTCTTTTGCCATTCTAATGCCATTATCTGCATTGTAGGGCTATTTAGACTGTCTTAGTAAGGTTGCTGGCTTGAAATTTAGCACTTGTAAAAAGATATTCGCTTATGAAATAAAAACACATTCTAAACAGTCTTTTGCCATTCTAATGCCATTATCTGCATTGATGGGCTATTTAGACTGTCTTAGTAAGGTTGCTGGCTTGAAATTTAGCACTTGTAAAAAGATATTCGCTTATGAAATAAAAACACATTCTAAACAGTCTTTTGCCATTCTAATGCCATTATCTGCATTGAAGGGCTATTTAGACTGTCTTAGTAAGGTTGCTGGCTTGAAATTTAGCACTTGTAAAAAGATATTCGCTTATGAAATAAAAACACATTCTAAACAGTCTTTTGCCATTCTAATGCCATTATCTGCATTGAAGGGCTATTTAGACTGTCTTAGTAAGGTTGCTGGCTTGAAATTTAGCACTTGTAAAAAGATATTCGCTTATGAAATAAAAACACATTCTAAACAGTCTTTTGCCATTCTAATGCCATTATCTGCATTGTAGGGCTATAGTAAGGTTGCAGGCTTGAAATTTAGCACTTGTAAAAGGATATTCGCTTATGAAATAAAAACACATTCTAAACAGTCTTTTGCCATTCTAATGCCATTATCTGCATTGTAGGGCTATTTAGACTGTCTTAGTAAGGTTGCTGGCTTGAAATTTAGCACTTGTAAAAAGATATTCGCTTATGAAATAAAAACACATTCTAAACAGTGTTTTGCCATTCTAATGCCATTATCTGCATTGTAGGGCTATTTAGACTGTCTTAGTAAGGTTGCTGGCTTGAAATTTAGCACTTGTAAAAAGATATTCGCTTATGAAATAAAAACACATTCTAAACAGTCTTTTGCCATTCTAATGCCATTATCTGCATTGTAGGGCTATTTAGACTGTCTTAGTAAGGTTGCTGGCTTGAAATTTAGCACTTGTAAAAAGATATTCGCTTATGAAATAAAAACACATTCTAAACAGTCTTTTGCCATTCTAATGCCATTATCTGCATTGATGGGCTATTTAGACTGTCTTAGTAAGGTTGCTGGCTTGAAATTTAGCACTTGTAAAAAGATATTCGCTTATGAAATAAAAACACATTCTAAACAGTCTTTTGCCATTCTAATGCCATTATCTGCATTGAAGGGCTATTTAGACTGTCTTAGTAAGGTTGCTGGCTTGAAATTTAGCACTTGTAAAAAGATATTCGCTTATGAAATAAAAACACATTCTAAACAGTCTTTTGCCATTCTAATGCCATTATCTGCATTGTAGGGCTATAGTAAGGTTGCAGGCTTGAAATTTAGCACTTGTAAAAGGATATTCGCTTATGAAATAAAAACACATTCTAAACAGTCTTTTGCCATTCTAATGCCATTATCTGCATTGTAGGGCTATTTAGACTGTCTTAGTAAGGTTGCTGGCTTGAAATTTAGCACTTGTAAAAAGATATTCGCTTATGAAATAAAAACACATTCTAAACAGTGTTTTGCCATTCTAATGCCATTATCTGCATTGTAGGGCTATAGTAAGGTTGCTGGCTTGAAATTTAGCACTTGTAAAAAGATATTCGCTTATGAAATAAAAACACATTCTAAACAGTCTTTTGCCATTCTAATGCCATTATCTGCATTGTAGGGCTATAGTAAGGTTGCAGGCTTGAAATTTAGCACTTGTAAAAGGATATTCGCTTATGAAATAAAAACACATTCTAAACAGTCTTTTGCCATTCTAATGCCATTATCTGCATTGTAGGGCTATTTAGACTGTCTTAGTAAGGTTGCTGGCTTGAAATTTAGCACTTGTAAAAAGATATTCGCTTATGAAATAAAAACACATTCTAAACAGTGTTTTGCCATTCTAATGCCATTATCTGCATTGTAGGGCTATAGTAAGGTTGCTGGCTTGAAATTTAGCACTTGTAAAAAGATATTCGCTTATGAAATAAAAACACATTCTAAACAGTCTTTTGCCATTCTAATGCCATTATCTGCATTGTAGGGCTATAGTAAGGTTGCAGGCTTGAAATTTAGCACTTGTAAAAAGATATTCGCTTATGAAATAAAAACACATTCTAAACAGTCTTTTGCCATTCTAATGCCATTATCTGCATTGTAGGGCTATAGTAAGGTTGCTGGCTTGAAATTTAGCACTTGTAAAAAGATATTCGCTTATGAAATAAAAACACATTCTAAACAGTCTTTTGCCATTCTAATGCCATTATCTGCATTGTAGGGCTATTTAGACTGTCTTAGTAAGGTTGCTGGCTTGAAATTTAGCACTTGTAAAAAGATGTATTCGCTTATGAAATAAAAACACATTCTAAACAGTCTTTTGCCATTCTAATGCCATTATCTGCATTGTAGGGCTATTTAGACTGTCTTAGTAAGGTTGCTGGCTTGAAATTTAGCACTTGTAAAAAGATATTCGCTTATGAAATAAAAACACATTCTAAACAGTCTTTTGCCATTCTAATGCCATTATCTGCATTGAAGGGCTATTTAGACTGTCTTAGTAAGGTTGCTGGCTTGAAATTTAGCACTTGTAAAAAGATATTCGCTTATGAAATAAAAACACATTCTAAACAGTCTTTTGCCATTCTAATGCCATTATCTGCATTGTAGGGCTATAGTAAGGTTGCAGGCTTGAAATTTAGCACTTGTAAAAAGATATTCGCTTATGAAATAAAAACACATTCTAAACAGTCTTTTGCCATTCTAATGCCATTATCTGCATTGTAGGGCTATTTAGACTGTCTTAGTAAGGTTGCTGGCTTGAAATTTAGCACTTGTAAAAAGATATTCGCTTATGAAATAAAAACACATTCTAAACAGTCTTTTGCCATTCTAATGCCATTATCTGCATTGTAGGGCTATAGTAAGGTTGCTGGCTTGAAATTTAGCACTTGTAAAAAGATATTCGCTTATGAAATAAAAACACATTCTAAACAGTCTTTTGCCATTCTAATGCCATTATCTGCATTGTAGGGCTATTTAGACTGTCTTAGTAAGGTTGCTGGCTTGAAATTTAGCACTTGTAAAAAGATATTCGCTTATGAAATAAAAACACATTCTAAACAGTCTTTTGCCATTCTAATGCCATTATCTGCATTGAAGGGCTATTTAGACTGTCTTAGTAAGGTTGCTGGCTTGAAATTTAGCACTTGTAAAAAGATATTCGCTTATGAAATAAAAACACATTCTAAACAGTCTTTTGCCATTCTAATGCCATTATCTGCATTGTAGGGCTATTTAGAATGTCTTAGTAAGGTTGCTGGCTTGAAATTTAGCACTTGTAAAAAGATATTCGCTTATGAAATAAAAACACATTCTAAACAGTCTTTTGCCATTCTAATGCCATTATCTGCATTGAAGGGCTATTTAGACTGTCTTAGTAAGGTTGCTGGCTTGAAATTTAGCACTTGTAAAAAGATATTCGCTTATGAAATAAAAACACATTCTAAACAGTCTTTTGCCATTCTAATGCCATTATCTGCATTGAAGGGCTATTTAGACTGTCTTAGTAAGGTTGCTGGCTTGAAATTTAGCACTTGTAAAAAGATATTCGCTTATGAAATAAAAACACATTCTAAACAGTGTTTTGCCATTCTAATGCCATTATCTGCATTGTAGGGCTATAGTAAGGTTGCAGGCTTGAGATTTAGCACTTGTAAAAAGATATTCGCTTATGAAATAAAAACACATTCTAAACAGTCTTTTGCCATTCTAATGCCATTATCTGCATTGTAGGACTGTCTTAGTAAGGTTGCTGGCTTGAAATTTAGCACTTGTAAAAAGATATTCGCTTATGAAATAAAAACACATTCTAAACAGTCTTTTGCCATTCTAATGCCATTATCTGCATTGTAGGGCTATAGTAAGGTTGCAGGCTTGAAATTTAGCACTTGTAAAAAGATATTCGCTTATGAAATAAAAACACATTCTAAACAGTCTTTTGCCATTCTAATGCCATTATCTGCATTGAAGGGCTATTTAGACTGTCTTAGTAAGGTTGCTGGCTTGAAATTTAGCACTTGTAAAAAGATATTCGCTTATGAAATAAAAACACATTCTAAACAGTCTTTTGCCATTCTAATGCCATTATCTGCATTGAAGGGCTATTTAGACTGTCTTAGTAAGGTTGCTGGCTTGAAATTTAGCACTTGTAAAAAGATATTCGCTTATGAAATAAAAACACATTCTAAACAGTCTTTTGCCATTCTAATGCCATTATCTGCATTGTAGGGCTATAGTAAGGTTGCAGGCTTGAAATTTAGCACTTGTAAAAGGATATTCGCTTATGAAATAAAAACACATTCTAAACAGTCTTTTGCCATTCTAATGCCATTATCTGCATTGTAGGGCTATTTAGACTGTCTTAGTAAGGTTGCTGGCTTGAAATTTAGCACTTGTAAAAAGATATTCGCTTATGAAATAAAAACACATTCTAAACAGTGTTTTGCCATTCTAATGCCATTATCTGCATTGTAGGGCTTATAGTAAGGTTGCTGGCTTGAAATTTAGCACTTGTAAAAAGATATTCGCTTATGAAATAAAAACACATTCTAAACAGTGTTTTGCCATTCTAATGCCATTATCTGCATTGTAGGGCTATAGTAAGGTTGCAGGCTTGAAATTTAGCACTTGTAAAAAGATATTCGCTTATGAAATAAAAACACATTCTAAACAGTCTTTTGCCATTCTAATGCCATTATCTGCATTGTAGGGCTATAGTAAGGTTGCTGGCTTGAAATTTAGCACTTGTAAAAAGATATTCGCTTATGAAATAAAAACACATTCTAAACAGTCTTTTGCCATTCTAATGCCATTATCTGCATTGAAGGGCTATTTAGACTGTCTTAGTAAGGTTGCTGGCTTGAAATTTAGCACTTGTAAAAAGATATTCGCTTATGAAATAAAAACACATTCTAAACAGTCTTTTGCCATTCTAATGCCATTATCTGCATTGTAGGGCTATTTAGACTGTCTTAGTAAGGTTGCTGGCTTGAAATTTAGCACTTGTAAAAAGATATTCGCTTATGAAATAAAAACACATTCTAAACAGTCTTTTGCCATTCTAATGCCATTATCTGCATTGTAGGGCTATTTAGACTGTCTTAGTAAGGTTGCTGGCTTGAAATTTAGCACTTGTAAAAAGATATTCGCTTATGAAATAAAAACACATTCTAAACAGTCTTTTGCCATTCTAATGCCATTATCTGCATTGAAGGGCTATTTAGACTGTCTTAGTAAGGTTGCTGGCTTGAAATTTAGCACTTGTAAAAAGATATTCGCTTATGAAATAAAAACACATTCTAAACAGTCTTTTGCCATTCTAATGCCATTATCTGCATTGTAGGGCTATTTAGACTGTCTTAGTAAGGTTGCTGGCTTGAAATTTAGCACTTGTAAAAAGATATTCGCTTATGAAATAAAAACACATTCTAAACAGTCTTTTGCCATTCTAATGCCATTATCTGCATTGAAGGGCTATTTAGACAGTCTTAGTAAGGTTGCTGGCTTGAAATTTAGCACTTGTAAAAAGATATTCGCTTATGAAATAAAAACACATTCTAAACAGTCTTTTGCCATTCTAATGCCATTATCTGCATTGTAGGGCTATAGTAAGGTTGCAGGCTTGAAATTTAGCACTTGTAAAAAGATATTCGCTTATGAAATAAAAACACATTCTAAACAGTCTTTTGCCATTCTAATGCCATTATCTGCATTGTAGGGCTATTTAGACTGTCTTAGTAAGGTTGCTGGCTTGAAATTTAGCACTTGTAAAAAGATATTCGCTTATGAAATAAAAACACATTCTAAACAGTCTTTTGCCATTCTAATGCCATTATCTGCATTGAAGGGCTATTTAGACTGTCTTAGTAAGGTTGCTGGCTTGAAATTTAGCACTTGTAAAAAGATATTCGCTTATGAAATAAAAACACATTCTAAACAGTCTTTTGCCATTCTAATGCCATTATCTGCATTGTAGGGCTATTTAGACTGTCTTAGTAAGGTTGCTGGCTTGAAATTTAGCACTTGTAAAAAGATATTCGCTTATGAAATAAAAACACATTCTAAACAGTCTTTTGCCATTCTAATGCCATTATCTGCATTGAAGGGCTATTTAGACTGTCTTAGTAAGGTTGCTGGCTTGAAATTTAGCACTTGTAAAAAGATATTCGCTTATGAAATAAAAACACATTCTAAACAGTGTTTTGCCATTCTAATGCCATTATCTGCATTGTAGGGCTATAGTAAGGTTGCAGGCTTGAAATTTAGCACTTGTAAAAATATATTCGCTTATGAAATAAAAACACATTCTAAACAGTCTTTTGCCATTCTAATGCCATTATCTGCATTGTAGGGCTATTTAGAATGTCTTAGTAAGGTTGCTGGCTTGAAATTTAGCACTTGTAAAAAGATATTCGCTTATGAAATAAAAACACATTCTAAACAGTCTTTTGCCATTCTAATGCCATTATCTGCATTGAAGGGCTATTTAGACTGTCTTAGTAAGGTTGCTGGCTTGAAATTTAGCACTTGTAAAAAGATATTCGCTTATGAAATAAAAACACATTCTAAACAGTCTTTTGCCATTCTAATGCCATTATCTGCATTGAAGGGCTATTTAGACTGTCTTAGTAAGGTTGCTGGCTTGAAATTTAGCACTTGTAAAAAGATATTCGCTTATGAAATAAAAACACATTCTAAACAGTCTTTTGCCATTCTAATGCCATTATCTGCATTGAAGGGCTATTTAGACTGTCTTAGTAAGGTTGCTGGCTTGAAATTTAGCACTTGTAAAAAGATATTCGCTTATGAAATAAAAACACATTCTAAACAGTCTTTTGCCATTCTAATGCCATTATCTGCATTGAAGGGCTATTTAGACTGTCTTAGTAAGGTTGCTGGCTTGAAATTTAGCACTTGTAAAAAGATATTCGCTTATGAAATAAAAACACATTCTAAACAGTGTTTTGCCATTCTAATGCCATTATCTGCATTGTAGGGCTATAGTAAGGTTGCAGGCTTGAAATTTAGCACTTGTAAAAAGATATTCGCTTATGAAATAAAAACACATTCTAAACAGTCTTTTGCCATTCTAATGCCATTATCTGCATTGTAGGGCTATTTAGACTGTCTTAGTAAGGTTGCTGGCTTGAAATTTAGCACTTGTAAAAAGATATTCGCTTATGAAATAAAAACACATTCTAAACAGTCTTTTGCCATTCTAATGCCATTATCTGCATTGTAGGGCTATAGTAAGGTTGCAGGCTTGAAATTTAGCACTTGTAAAAAGATATTCGCTTATGAAATAAAAACACATTCTAAACAGTCTTTTGCCATTCTAATGCCATTATCTGCATTGAAGGGCTATTTAGACTGTCTTAGTAAGGTTGCTGGCTTGAAATTTAGCACTTGTAAAAAGATATTCGCTTATGAAATAAAAACACATTCTAAACAGTCTTTTGCCATTCTAATGCCATTATCTGCATTGAAGGGCTATTTAGACTGTCTTAGTAAGGTTGCTGGCTTGAAATTTAGCACTTGTAAAAAGATATTCGCTTATGAAATAAAAACACATTCTAAACAGTCTTTTGCCATTCTAATGCCATTATCTGCATTGTAGGGCTATTTAGACTGTCTTAGTAAGGTTGCTGGCTTGAAATTTAGCACTTGTAAAAAGATATTCGCTTATGAAATAAAAACACATTCTAAACAGTCTTTTGCCATTCTAATGCCATTATCTGCATTGTAGGGCTATTTAGACTGTCTTAGTAAGGTTGCTGGCTTGAAATTTAGCACTTGTAAAAAGATATTCGCTTATGAAATAAAAACACATTCTAAACAGTCTTTTGCCATTCTAATCTATTATCTGCATTGAAGGGCTATTTAGACTGTCTTAGTAAGGTTGCTGGCTTGAAATTTAGCACTTGTAAAAAGATATTCGCTTATGAAATAAAAACACATTCTAAACAGTCTTTTGCCATTCTAATGCCATTATCTGCATTGTAGGGCTATTTAGACTGTCTTAGTAAGGTTGCTGGCTTGAAATTTAGCACTTGTAAAAAGATATTCGCTTATGAAATAAAAACACATTCTAAACAGTCTTTTGCCATTCTAATGCCATTATCTGCATTGAAGGGCTATTTAGACTGTCTTAGTAAGGTTGCTGGCTTGAAATTTAGCACTTGTAAAAAGATATTCGCTTATGAAATAAAAACACATTCTAAACAGTCTTTTGCCATTCTAATGCCATTATCTGCATTGTAGGGCTATTTAGACTGTCTTAGTAAGGTTGCTGGCTTGAAATTTAGCACTTGTAAAAAGATATTCGCTTATGAAATAAAAACACATTCTAAACAGTGTTTTGCCATTCTAATGCCATTATCTGCATTGTAGGGCTATAGTAAGGTTGCAGGCTTGAAATTTAGCACTTGTAAAAAGATATTAGCTTATGAAATAAAAACACATTCTAAACAGTCTTTTGCCATTCTAATGCCATTATCTGCATTGAAGGGCTATTTAGACTGTCTTAGTAAGGTTGCTGGCTTGAAATTTAGCACTTGTAAAAAGATATTCGCTTATGAAATAAAAACACATTCTAAACAGTGTTTTGCCATTCTAATGCCATTATCTGCATTGTAGGGCTATAGTAAGGTTGCAGGCTTGAGATTTAGCACTTGTAAAAAGATATTCGCTTATGAAATAAAAACACATTCTAAACAGTCTTTTGCCATTCTAATGCCATTATCTGCATTGTAGGACTGTCTTAGTAAGGTTGCTGGCTTGAAATTTAGCACTTGTAAAAAGATATTCGCTTATGAAATAAAAACACATTCTAAACAGTCTTTTGCCATTCTAATGCCATTATCTGCATTGTAGGGCTATAGTAAGGTTGCAGGCTTGAAATTTAGCACTTGTAAAAAGATATTCGCTTATGAAATAAAAACACATTCTAAACAGTCTTTTGCCATTCTAATGCCATTATCTGCATTGAAGGGCTATTTAGACTGTCTTAGTAAGGTTGCTGGCTTGAAATTTAGCACTTGTAAAAAGATATTCGCTTATGAAATAAAAACACATTCTAAACAGTCTTTTGCCATTCTAATGCCATTATCTGCATTGAAGGGCTATTTAGACTGTCTTAGTAAGGTTGCTGGCTTGAAATTTAGCACTTGTAAAAAGATATTCGCTTATGAAATAAAAACACATTCTAAACAGTCTTTTGCCATTCTAATGCCATTATCTGCATTGTAGGGCTATAGTAAGGTTGCAGGCTTGAAATTTAGCACTTGTAAAAGGATATTCGCTTATGAAATAAAAACACATTCTAAACAGTCTTTTGCCATTCTAATGCCATTATCTGCATTGAAGGGCTATTTAGACTGTCTTAGTAAGGTTGCTGGCTTGAAATTTAGCACTTGTAAAAAGATATTCGCTTATGAAATAAAAACACATTCTAAACAGTCTTTTGCCATTCTAATGCCATTATCTGCATTGTAGGGCTATAGTAAGGTTGCAGGCTTGAAATTTAGCACTTGTAAAAGGATATTCGCTTATGAAATAAAAACACATTCTAAACAGTCTTTTGCCATTCTAATGCCATTATCTGCATTGTAGGGCTATAGTAAGGTTGCAGGCTTGAAATTTAGCACTTGTAAAAAGATATTCGCTTATGAAATAAAAACACATTCTAAACAGTCTTTTGCCATTCTAATGCCATTATCTGCATTGTAGGGCTATAGTAAGGTTGCTGGCTTGAAATTTAGCACTTGTAAAAAGATATTCGCTTATGAAATAAAAACACATTCTAAACAGTCTTTTGCCATTCTAATGCCATTATCTGCATTGTAGGGCTATTTAGACTGTCTTAGTAAGGTTGCTGGCTTGAAATTTAGCACTTGTAAAAAGATATTCGCTTATGAAATAAAAACACATTCTAAACAGTCTTTTGCCATTCTAATGCCATTATCTGCATTGAAGGGCTATTTAGACTGTCTTAGTAAGGTTGCTGGCTTGAAATTTAGCACTTGTAAAAAGATATTCGCTTATGAAATAAAAACACATTCTAAACAGTCTTTTGCCATTCTAATGCCATTATCTGCATTGTAGGGCTATTTAGAATGTCTTAGTAAGGTTGCTGGCTTGAAATTTAGCACTTGTAAAAAGATATTCGCTTATGAAATAAAAACACATTCTAAACAGTCTTTTGCCATTCTAATGCCATTATCTGCATTGAAGGGCTATTTAGACTGTCTTAGTAAGGTTGCTGGCTTGAAATTTAGCACTTGTAAAAAGATATTCGCTTATGAAATAAAAACACATTCTAAACAGTCTTTTGCCATTCTAATGCCATTATCTGCATTGAAGGGCTATTTAGACTGTCTTAGTAAGGTTGCTGGCTTGAAATTTAGCACTTGTAAAAAGATATTCGCTTATGAAATAAAAACACATTCTAAACAGTGTTTTGCCATTCTAATGCCATTATCTGCATTGTAGGGCTATAGTAAGGTTGCAGGCTTGAGATTTAGCACTTGTAAAAAGATATTCGCTTATGAAATAAAAACACATTCTAAACAGTCTTTTGCCATTCTAATGCCATTATCTGCATTGTAGGACTGTCTTAGTAAGGTTGCTGGCTTGAAATTTAGCACTTGTAAAAATATATTCGCTTATGAAATAAAAACACATTCTAAACAGTCTTTTGCCATTCTAATGCCATTATCTGCATTGTAGGGCTATAGTAAGGTTGCAGGCTTGAAATTTAGCACTTGTAAAAAGATATTCGCTTATGAAATAAAAACACATTCTAAACAGTCTTTTGCCATTCTAATGCCATTATCTGCATTGAAGGGCTATTTAGACTGTCTTAGTAAGGTTGCTGGCTTGAAATTTAGCACTTGTAAAAAGATATTCGCTTATGAAATAAAAACACATTCTAAACAGTCTTTTGCCATTCTAATGCCATTATCTGCATTGAAGGGCTATTTAGACTGTCTTAGTAAGGTTGCTGGCTTGAAATTTAGCACTTGTAAAAAGATATTCGCTTATGAAATAAAAACACATTCTAAACAGTCTTTTGCCATTCTAATGCCATTATCTGCATTGTAGGGCTATAGTAAGGTTGCAGGCTTGAAATTTAGCACTTGTAAAAGGATATTCGCTTATGAAATAAAAACACATTCTAAACAGTCTTTTGCCATTCTAATGCCATTATCTGCATTGTAGGGCTATTTAGACTGTCTTAGTAAGGTTGCTGGCTTGAAATTTAGCACTTGTAAAAAGATATTCGCTTATGAAATAAAAACACATTCTAAACAGTGTTTTGCCATTCTAATGCCATTATCTGCATTGTAGGGCTTATAGTAAGGTTGCTGGCTTGAAATTTAGCACTTGTAAAAAGATATTCGCTTATGAAATAAAAACACATTCTAAACAGTGTTTTGCCATTCTAATGCCATTATCTGCATTGTAGGGCTATAGTAAGGTTGCAGGCTTGAAATTTAGCACTTGTAAAAAGATATTCGCTTATGAAATAAAAACACATTCTAAACAGTCTTTTGCCATTCTAATGCCATTATCTGCATTGTAGGGCTATAGTAAGGTTGCTGGCTTGAAATTTAGCACTTGTAAAAAGATATTCGCTTATGAAATAAAAACACATTCTAAACAGTCTTTTGCCATTCTAATGCCATTATCTGCATTGAAGGGCTATTTAGACTGTCTTAGTAAGGTTGCTGGCTTGAAATTTAGCCCTTGTAAAAAGATATTCGCTTATGAAATAAAAACACATTCTAAACAGTCTTTTGCCATTCTAATGCCATTATCTGCATTGTAGGGCTATTTAGACTGTCTTAGTAAGGTTGCTGGCTTGAAATTTAGCACTTGTAAAAAGATATTCGCTTATGAAATAAAAACACATTCTAAACAGTCTTTTGCCATTCTAATGCCATTATCTGCATTGAAGGGCTATTTAGACTGTCTTAGTAAGGTTGCTGGCTTGAAATTTAGCACTTGTAAAAAGATATTCGCTTATGAAATAAAAACACATTCTAAACAGTCTTTTGCCATTCTAATGCCATTATCTGCATTGTAGGGCTATTTAGACTGTCTTAGTAAGGTTGCTGGCTTGAAATTTAGCACTTGTAAAAAGATATTCGCTTATGAAATAAAAACACATTCTAAACAGTCTTTTGCCATTCTAATGCCATTATCTGCATTGAAGGGCTATTTAGACAGTCTTAGTAAGGTTGCTGGCTTGAAATTTAGCACTTGTAAAAAGATATTCGCTTATGAAATAAAAACACATTCTAAACAGTCTTTTGCCATTCTAATGCCATTATCTGCATTGTAGGGCTATAGTAAGGTTGCAGGCTTGAAATTTAGCACTTGTAAAAAGATATTCGCTTATGAAATAAAAACACATTCTAAACAGTCGTTTGCCATTCTAATGCCATTATCTGCATTGTAGGGCTATTTAGACTGTCTTAGTAAGGTTGCTGGCTTGAAATTTAGCACTTGTAAAAAGATATTCGCTTATGAAATAAAAACACATTCTAAACAGTCTTTTGCCATTCTAATGCCATTATCTGCATTGAAGGGCTATTTAGACTGTCTTAGTAAGGTTGCTGGCTTGAAATTTAGCACTTGTAAAAAGATATTCGCTTATGAAATAAAAACACATTCTAAACAGTCTTTTGCCATTCTAATGCCATTATCTGCATTGTAGGGCTATTTAGACTGTCTTAGTAAGGTTGCTGGCTTGAAATTTAGCACTTGTAAAAAGATATTCGCTTATGAAATAAAAACACATTCTAAACAGTCTTTTGCCATTCTAATGCCATTATCTGCATTGTAGGGCTATTTAGACTGTCTTAGTAAGGTTGCTGGCTTGAAATTTAGCACTTGTAAAAAGATATTCGCTTATGAAATAAAAACACATTCTAAACAGTCTTTTGCCATTCTAATGCCATTATCTGCATTGAAGGGCTATTTAGACTGTCTTAGTAAGGTTGCTGGCTTGAAATTTAGCACTTGTAAAAAGATATTCGCTTATGAAATAAAAACACATTCTAAACAGTGTTTTGCCATTCTAATGCCATTATCTGCATTGTAGGGCTATAGTAAGGTTGCAGGCTTGAAATTTAGCACTTGTAAAAATATATTCGCTTATGAAATAAAAACACATTCTAAACAGTCTTTTGCCATTCTAATGCCATTATCTGCATTGTAGGGCTATTTAGAATGTCTTAGTAAGGTTGCTGGCTTGAAATTTAGCACTTGTAAAAAGATATTCGCTTATGAAATAAAAACACATTCTAAACAGTCTTTTGCCATTCTAATGCCATTATCTGCATTGAAGGGCTATTTAGACTGTCTTAGTAAGGTTGCTGGCTTGAAATTTAGCACTTGTAAAAAGATATTCGCTTATGAAATAAAAACACATTCTAAACAGTCTTTTGCCATTCTAATGCCATTATCTGCATTGAAGGGCTATTTAGACTGTCTTAGTAAGGTTGCTGGCTTGAAATTTAGCACTTGTAAAAAGATATTCGCTTATGAAATAAAAACACATTCTAAACAGTCTTTTGCCATTCTAATGCCATTATCTGCATTGAAGGGCTATTTAGACTGTCTTAGTAAGGTTGCTGGCTTGAAATTTAGCACTTGTAAAAAGATATTCGCTTATGAAATAAAAACACATTCTAAACAGTCTTTTGCCATTCTAATGCCATTATCTGCATTGAAGGGCTATTTAGACTGTCTTAGTAAGGTTGCTGGCTTGAAATTTAGCACTTGTAAAAAGATATTCGCTTATGAAATAAAAACACATTCTAAACAGTGTTTTGCCATTCTAATGCCATTATCTGCATTGTAGGGCTATAGTAAGGTTGCAGGCTTGAAATTTAGCACTTGTAAAAAGATATTCGCTTATGAAATAAAAACACATTCTAAACAGTCTTTTGCCATTCTAATGCCATTATCTGCATTGTAGGGCTATTTAGACTGTCTTAGTAAGGTTGCTGGCTTGAAATTTAGCACTTGTAAAAAGATATTCGCTTATGAAATAAAAACACATTCTAAACAGTCTTTTGCCATTCTAATGCCATTATCTGCATTGAAGGGCTATTTAGACTGTCTTAGTAAGGTTGCTGGCTTGAAATTTAGCACTTGTAAAAAGATATTCGCTTATGAAATAAAAACACATTCTAAACAGTGTTTTGCCATTCTAATGCCATTATCTGCATTGTAGGGCTATAGTAAGGTTGCAGGCTTGAAATTTAGCACTTGTAAAAATATATTCGCTTATGAAATAAAAACACATTCTAAACAGTCTTTTGCCATTCTAATGCCATTATCTGCATTGTAGGGCTATTTAGAATGTCTTAGTAAGGTTGCTGGCTTGAAATTTAGCACTTGTAAAAAGATATTCGCTTATGAAATAAAAACACATTCTAAACAGTCTTTTGCCATTCTAATGCCATTATCTGCATTGAAGGGCTATTTAGACTGTCTTAGTAAGGTTGCTGGCTTGAAATTTAGCACTTGTAAAAAGATATTCGCTTATGAAATAAAAACACATTCTAAACAGTCTTTTGCCATTCTAATGCCATTATCTGCATTGAAGGGCTATTTAGACTGTCTTAGTAAGGTTGCTGGCTTGAAATTTAGCACTTGTAAAAAGATATTCGCTTATGAAATAAAAACACATTCTAAACAGTCTTTTGCCATTCTAATGCCATTATCTGCATTGAAGGGCTATTTAGACTGTCTTAGTAAGGTTGCTGGCTTGAAATTTAGCACTTGTAAAAAGATATTCGCTTATGAAATAAAAACACATTCTAAACAGTCTTTTGCCATTCTAATGCCATTATCTGCATTGAAGGGCTATTTAGACTGTCTTAGTAAGGTTGCTGGCTTGAAATTTAGCACTTGTAAAAAGATATTCGCTTATGAAATAAAAACACATTCTAAACAGTGTTTTGCCATTCTAATGCCATTATCTGCATTGTAGGGCTATAGTAAGGTTGCAGGCTTGAAATTTAGCACTTGTAAAAAGATATTCGCTTATGAAATAAAAACACATTCTAAACAGTCTTTTGCCATTCTAATGCCATTATCTGCATTGTAGGGCTATTTAGACTGTCTTAGTAAGGTTGCTGGCTTGAAATTTAGCACTTGTAAAAAGATATTCGCTTATGAAATAAAAACACATTCTAAACAGTCTTTTGCCATTCTAATGCCATTATCTGCATTGTAGGGCTATAGTAAGGTTGCAGGCTTGAAATTTAGCACTTGTAAAAAGATATTCGCTTATGAAATAAAAACACATTCTAAACAGTCTTTTGCCATTCTAATGCCATTATCTGCATTGAAGGGCTATTTAGACTGTCTTAGTAAGGTTGCTGGCTTGAAATTTAGCACTTGTAAAAAGATATTCGCTTATGAAATAAAAACACATTCTAAACAGTCTTTTGCCATTCTAATGCCATTATCTGCATTGAAGGGCTATTTAGACTGTCTTAGTAAGGTTGCTGGCTTGAAATTTAGCACTTGTAAAAAGATATTCGCTTATGAAATAAAAACACATTCTAAACAGTCTTTTGCCATTCTAATGCCATTATCTGCATTGTAGGGCTATAGTAAGGTTGCAGGCTTGAAATTTAGCACTTGTAAAAGGATATTCGCTTATGAAATAAAAACACATTCTAAACAGTCTTTTGCCATTCTAATGCCATTATCTGCATTGTAGGGCTATAGTAAGGTTGCAGGCTTGAAATTTAGCACTTGTAAAAAGATATTCGCTTATGAAATAAAAACACATTCTAAACAGTCTTTTGCCATTCTAATGCCATTATCTGCATTGTAGGGCTATTTAGAATGTCTTAGTAAGGTTGCTGGCTTGAAATTTAGCACTTGTAAAAAGATATTCGCTTATGAAATAAAAACACATTCTAAACAGTCTTTTGCCATTCTAATGCCATTATCTGCATTGAAGGGCTATTTAGACTGTCTTAGTAAGGTTGCTGGCTTGAAATTTAGCACTTGTAAAAAGATATTCGCTTATGAAATAAAAACACATTCTAAACAGTCTTTTGCCATTCTAATGCCATTATCTGCATTGAAGGGCTATTTAGACTGTCTTAGTAAGGTTGCTGGCTTGAAATTTAGCACTTGTAAAAAGATATTCGCTTATGAAATAAAAACACATTCTAAACAGTCTTTTGCCATTCTAATGCCATTATCTGCATTGAAGGGCTATTTAGACTGTCTTAGTAAGGTTGCTGGCTTGAAATTTAGCACTTGTAAAAAGATATTCGCTTATGAAATAAAAACACATTCTAAACAGTCTTTTGCCATTCTAATGCCATTATCTGCATTGAAGGGCTATTTAGACTGTCTTAGTAAGGTTGCTGGCTTGAAATTTAGCACTTGTAAAAAGATATTCGCTTATGAAATAAAAACACATTCTAAACAGTGTTTTGCCATTCTAATGCCATTATCTGCATTGTAGGGCTATAGTAAGGTTGCAGGCTTGAAATTTAGCACTTGTAAAAAGATATTCGCTTATGAAATAAAAACACATTCTAAACAGTCTTTTGCCATTCTAATGCCATTATCTGCATTGTAGGGCTATTTAGACTGTCTTAGTAAGGTTGCTGGCTTGAAATTTAGCACTTGTAAAAAGATATTCGCTTATGAAATAAAAACACATTCTAAACAGTCTTTTGCCATTCTAATGCCATTATCTGCATTGTAGGGCTATAGTAAGGTTGCAGGCTTGAAATTTAGCACTTGTAAAAAGATATTCGCTTATGAAATAAAAACACATTCTAAACAGTCTTTTGCCATTCTAATGCCATTATCTGCATTGAAGGGCTATTTAGACTGTCTTAGTAAGGTTGCTGGCTTGAAATTTAGCACTTGTAAAAAGATATTCGCTTATGAAATAAAAACACATTCTAAACAGTCTTTTGCCATTCTAATGCCATTATCTGCATTGAAGGGCTATTTAGACTGTCTTAGTAAGGTTGCTGGCTTGAAATTTAGCACTTGTAAAAAGATATTCGCTTATGAAATAAAAACACATTCTAAACAGTCTTTTGCCATTCTAATGCCATTATCTGCATTGTAGGGCTATAGTAAGGTTGCAGGCTTGAAATTTAGCACTTGTAAAAGGATATTCGCTTATGAAATAAAAACACATTCTAAACAGTCTTTTGCCATTCTAATGCCATTATCTGCATTGTAGGGCTATAGTAAGGTTGCAGGCTTGAAATTTAGCACTTGTAAAAAGATATTCGCTTATGAAATAAAAACACATTCTAAACAGTCTTTTGCCATTCTAATGCCATTATCTGCATTGTAGGGCTATAGTAAGGTTGCTGGCTTGAAATTTAGCACTTGTAAAAAGATATTCGCTTATGAAATAAAAACACATTCTAAACAGTCTTTTGCCATTCTAATGCCATTATCTGCATTGTAGGGCTATTTAGACTGTCTTAGTAAGGTTGCTGGCTTGAAATTTAGCACTTGTAAAAAGATATTCGCTTATGAAATAAAAACACATTCTAAACAGTCTTTTGCCATTCTAATGCCATTATCTGCATTGAAGGGCTATTTAGACTGTCTTAGTAAGGTTGCTGGCTTGAAATTTAGCACTTGTAAAAAGATATTCGCTTATGAAATAAAAACACATTCTAAACAGTCTTTTGCCATTCTAATGCCATTATCTGCATTGTAGGGCTATTTAGACTGTCTTAGTAAGGTTGCTGGCTTGAAATTTAGCACTTGTAAAAAGATATTCGCTTATGAAATAAAAACACATTCTAAACAGTCTTTTGCCATTCTAATGCCATTATCTGCATTGAAGGGCTATTTAGACTGTCTTAGTAAGGTTGCTGGCTTGAATTTTAGCACTTGTAAAAAGATATTCGCTTATGAAATAAAAACACATTCTAAACAGTCTTTTGCCATTCTAATGCCATTATCTGCATTGTAGGGCTATAGTAAGGTTGCAGGCTTGAAATTTAGCACTTGTAAAAAGATATTTGCTTATGAAATAAAAACACATTCTAAACAGTCTTTTGCCATTCTAATGCCATTATCTGCATTGTAGGGCTATTTAGACTGTCTTAGTAAGGTTGCTGGCTTGAAATTTAGCACTTGTAAAAAGATATTCGCTTATGAAATAAAAACACATTCTAAACAGTCTTTTGCCATTCTAATGCCATTATCTGCATTGAAGGGCTATTTAGACTGTCTTAGTAAGGTTGCTGGCTTGAAATTTAGCACTTGTAAAAAGATATTCGCTTATGAAATAAAAACACATTCTAAACAGTCTTTTGCCATTCTAATGCCATTATCTGCATTGTAGGGCTATTTAGACTGTCTTAGTAAGGTTGCTGGCTTGAAATTTAGCACTTGTAAAAAGATATTCGCTTATGAAATAAAAACACATTCTAAACAGTGTTTTGCCATTCTAATGCCATTATCTGCATTGTAGGGCTATAGTAAGGTTGCAGGCTTGAAATTTAGCACTTGTAAAAAGATATTCGCTTATGAAATAAAAACACATTCTAAACAGTCTTTTGCCATTCTAATGCCATTATCTGCATTGTAGGGCTATTTAGACTGTCTTAGTAAGGTTGCTGGCTTGAAATTTAGCACTTGTAAAAAGATATTCGCTTATGAAATAAAAACACATTCTAAACAGTCTTTTGCCATTCTAATGCCATTATCTGCATTGAAGGGCTATTTAGACTGTCTTAGTAAGGTTGCTGGCTTGAAATTTAGCACTTGTAAAAAGATATTCGCTTATGAAATAAAAACACATTCTAAACAGTCTTTTGCCATTCTAATGCCATTATCTGCATTGTAGGGCTATAGTAAGGTTGCAGGCTTGAAATTTAGCACTTGTAAAAGGATATTCGCTTATGAAATAAAAACACATTCTAAACAGTCTTTTGCCATTCTAATGCCATTATCTGCATTGTAGGGCTATTTAGACTGTCTTAGTAAGGTTGCTGGCTTGAAATTTAGCACTTGTAAAAAGATATTCGCTTATGAAATAAAAACACATTCTAAACAGTGTTTTGCCATTCTAATGCCATTATCTGCATTGTAGGGCTATAGTAAGGTTGCTGGCTTGAAATTTAGCACTTGTAAAAAGATATTCGCTTATGAAATAAAAACACATTCTAAACAGTCTTTTGCCATTCTAATGCCATTATCTGCATTGTAGGGCTATAGTAAGGTTGCAGGCTTGAAATTTAGCACTTGTAAAAAGATATTCGCTTATGAAATAAAAACACATTCTAAACAGTCTTTTGCCATTCTAATGCCATTATCTGCATTGTAGGGCTATAGTAAGGTTGCTGGCTTGAAATTTAGCACTTGTAAAAAGATATTCGCTTATGAAATAAAAACACATTCTAAACAGTCTTTTGCCATTCTAATGCCATTATCTGCATTGTAGGGCTATTTAGACTGTCTTAGTAAGGTTGCTGGCTTGAAATTTAGCACTTGTAAAAAGATATTCGCTTATGAAATAAAAACACATTCTAAACAGTCTTTTGCCATTCTAATGCCATTATCTGCATTGAAGGGCTATTTAGACTGTCTTAGTAAGGTTGCTGGCTTGAAATTTAGCACTTGTAAAAAGATATTCGCTTATGAAATAAAAACACATTCTAAACAGTCTTTTGCCATTCTAATGCCATTATCTGCATTGTAGGGCTATAGTAAGGTTGCAGGCTTGAAATTTAGCACTTGTAAAAAGATATTCGCTTATGAAATAAAAACACATTCTAAACAGTCTTTTGCCATTCTAATGCCATTATCTGCATTGTAGGGCTATTTAGACTGTCTTAGTAAGGTTGCTGGCTTGAAATTTAGCACTTGTAAAAAGATATTCGCTTATGAAATAAAAACACATTCTAAACAGTCTTTTGCCATTCTAATGCCATTATCTGCATTGAAGGGCTATTTAGACTGTCTTAGTAAGGTTGCTGGCTTGAAATTTAGCACTTGTAAAAAGATATTCGCTTATGAAATAAAAACACATTCAAACAGTCTTTTGCCATTCTAATGCCATTATCTGCATTGTAGGGCTATTTAGACTGTCTTAGTAAGGTTGCTGGCTTGAAATTTAGCACTTGTAAAAAGATATTCGCTTATGAAATAAAAACACATTCTAAACAGTGTTTTGCCATTCTAATGCCATTATCTGCATTGTAGGGCTATAGTAAGGTTGCAGGCTTGAAATTTAGCACTTGTAAAAAGATATTCGCTTATGAAATAAAAACACATTCTAAACAGTCTTTTGCCATTCTAATGCCATTATCTGCATTGTAGGGCTATTTAGACTGTCTTAGTAAGGTTGCTGGCTTGAAATTTAGCACTTGTAAAAAGATATTCGCTTATGAAATAAAAACACATTCTAAACAGTCTTTTGCCATTCTAATGCCATTATCTGCATTGAAGGGCTATTTAGACTGTCTTAGTAAGGTTGCTGGCTTGAAATTTAGCACTTGTAAAAAGATATTCGCTTATGAAATAAAAACACATTCTAAACAGTCTTTTGCCATTCTAATGCCATTATCTGCATTGTAGGGCTATTTAGACTGTCTTAGTAAGGTTGCTGGCTTGAAATTTAGCACTTGTAAAAAGATATTCGCTTATGAAATAAAAACACATTCTAAACAGTCTTTTGCCATTCTAATGCCATTATCTGCATTGTAGGGCTATTTAGACTGTCTTAGTAAGGTTGCTGGCTTGAAATTTAGCACTTGTAAAAAGATATTCGCTTATGAAATAAAAACACATTCTAAACAGTCTTTTGCCATTCTAATCTATTATCTGCATTGAAGGGCTATTTAGACTGTCTTAGTAAGGTTGCTGGCTTGAAATTTAGCACTTGTAAAAAGATATTCGCTTATGAAATAAAAACACATTCTAAACAGTCTTTTGCCATTCTAATGCCATTATCTGCATTGTAGGGCTATTTAGACTGTCTTAGTAAGGTTGCTGGCTTGAAATTTAGCACTTGTAAAAAGATATTCGCTTATGAAATAAAAACACATTCTAAACAGTCTTTTGCCATTCTAATGCCATTATCTGCATTGAAGGGCTATTTAGACTGTCTTAGTAAGGTTGCTGGCTTGAAATTTAGCACTTGTAAAAAGATATTCGCTTATGAAATAAAAACACATTCTAAACAGTCTTTTGCCATTCTAATGCCATTATCTGCATTGTAGGGCTATTTAGACTGTCTTAGTAAGGTTGCTGGCTTGAAATTTAGCACTTGTAAAAAGATATTCGCTTATGAAATAAAAACACATTCTAAACAGTGTTTTGCCATTCTAATGCCATTATCTGCATTGTAGGGCTATAGTAAGGTTGCAGGCTTGAAATTTAGCACTTGTAAAAAGATATTAGCTTATGAAATAAAAACACATTCTAAACAGTCTTTTGCCATTCTAATGCCATTATCTGCATTGTAGGGCTATTTAGACTGTCTTAGTAAGGTTGCTGGCTTGAAATTTAGCACTTGTAAAAAGATATTCGCTTATGAAATAAAAACACATTCTAAACAGTCTTTTGCCATTCTAATGCCATTATCTGCATTGTAGGGCTATTTAGACTGTCTTAGTAAGGTTGCTGGCTTGAAATTTAGCACTTGTAAAAAGATATTCGCTTATGAAATAAAAACACATTCTAAACAGTCTTTTGCCATTCTAATGCCATTATCTGCATTGTAGGGCTATAGTAAGGTTGCAGGCTTGAAATTTAGCACTTGTAAAAAGATATTCGCTTATGAAATAAAAACACATTCTAAACAGTCTTTTGCCATTCTAATGCCATTATCTGCATTGTAGGGCTATTTAGACTGTCTTAGTAAGGTTGCTGGCTTGAAATTTAGCACTTGTAAAAAGATATTCGCTTATGAAATAAAAACACATTCTAAACAGTCTTTTGCCATTCTAATGCCATTATCTGCATTGAAGGGCTATTTAGACTGTCTTAGTAAGGTTGCTGGCTTGAAATTTAGCACTTGTAAAAAGATATTCGCTTATGAAATAAAAACACATTCTAAACAGTCTTTTGCCATTCTAATGCCATTATCTGCATTGTAGGGCTATAGTAAGGTTGCTGGCTTGAAATTTAGCACTTGTAAAAAGATATTCGCTTATGAAATAAAAACACATTCTAAACAGTCTTTTGCCATTCTAATGCCATTATCTGCATTGTAGGGCTATTTAGACTGTCTTAGTAAGGTTGCTGGCTTGAAATTTAGCACTTGTAAAAAGATATTCGCTTATGAAATAAAAACACATTCTAAACAGTCTTTTGCCATTCTAATGCCATTATCTGCATTGAAGGGCTATTTAGACTGTCTTAGTAAGGTTGCTGGCTTGAAATTTAGCACTTGTAAAAAGATATTCGCTTATGAAATAAAAACACATTCTAAACAGTCTTTTGCCATTCTAATGCCATTATCTGCATTGTAGGGCTATTTAGACTGTCTTAGTAAGGTTGCTGGCTTGAAATTTAGCACTTGTAAAAAGATATTCGCTTATGAAATAAAAACACATTCTAAACAGTCTTTTGCCATTCTAATGCCATTATCTGCATTGTAGGGCTATTTAGACTGTCTTAGTAAGGTTGCTGGCTTGAAATTTAGCACTTGTAAAAAGATATTCGCTTATGAAATAAAAACACATTCTAAACAGTCTTTTGCCATTCTAATGCCATTATCTGCATTGTAGGGCTATTTAGACTGTCTTAGTAAGGTTGCTGGCTTGAAATTTAGCACTTGTAAAAAGATATTCGCTTATGAAATAAAAACACATTCTAAACAGTCTTTTGCCATTCTAATGCCATTATCTGCATTGAAGGGCTATTTAGACTGTCTTAGTAAGGTTGCTGGCTTGAAATTTAGCACTTGTAAAAAGATATTCGCTTATGAAATAAAAACACATTCTAAACAGTCTTTTGCCATTCTAATGCCATTATCTGCATTGTAGGGCTATTTAGACTGTCTTAGTAAGGTTGCTGGCTTGAAATTTAGCACTTGTAAAAAGATATTCGCTTATGAAATAAAAACACATTCTAAACAGTCTTTTGCCATTCTAATGCCATTATCTGCATTGTAGGGCTATAGTAAGGTTGCAGGCTTGAAATTTAGCACTTGTAAAAAGATATTCGCTTATGAAATAAAAACACATTCTAAACAGTCTTTTGCCATTCTAATGCCATTATCTGCATTGTAGGGCTATTTAGACTGTCTTAGTAAGGTTGCTGGCTTGAAATTTAGCACTTGTAAAAAGATATTCGCTTATGAAATAAAAACACATTCTAAACAGTCTTTTGCCATTCTAATGCCATTATCTGCATTGTAGGGCTATAGTAAGGTTGCTGGCTTGAAATTTAGCACTTGTAAAAAGATATTCGCTTATGAAATAAAAACACATTCTAAACAGTCTTTTGCCATTCTAATGCCATTATCTGCATTGTAGGGCTATTTAGACTGTCTTAGTAAGGTTGCTGGCTTGAAATTTAGCACTTGTAAAAAGATATTCGCTTATGAAATAAAAACACATTCTAAACAGTCTTTTGCCATTCTAATGCCATTATCTGCATTGTAGGGCTATTTGGACTGTCTTAGTAAGGTTGCTGGCTTGAAATTTAGCACTTGTAAAAAGATATTCGCTTATGAAATAAAAACACATTCTAAACAGTCTTTTGCCATTCTAATGCCATTATCTGCATTGAAGGGCTATTTAGACTGTCTTAGTAAGGTTGCTGGCTTGAAATTTAGCACTTGTAAAAAGATATTCGCTTATGAAATAAAAACACATTCTAAACAGTCTTTTGCCATTCTAATGCCATTATCTGCATTGTAGGGCTATAGTATGGTTGCTGGCTTGAAATTTAGCACTTGTAAAAAGATATTCGCTTATGAAATAAAAACACATTCTAAACAGTCTTTTGCCATTCTAATGCCATTATCTGCATTGTAGGGCTATTTAGACTGTCTTAGTAAGGTTGCTGGCTTGAAATTTAGCACTTGTAAAAAGATATTCGCTTATGAAATAAAAACACATTCTAAACAGTCTTTTGCCATTCTAATGCCATTATCTGCATTGAAGGGCTATTTAGACTGTCTTAGTAAGGTTGCTGGCTTGAAATTTAGCACTTGTAAAAAGATATTAGCTTATGAAATAAAAACACATTCTAAACAGTCTTTTGCCATTCTAATGCCATTATCTGCATTGTAGGGCTATAGTAAGGTTGCAGGCTTGAAATTTAGCACTTGTAAAAAGATATTCGCTTATGAAATAAAAACACATTCTAAACAGTCTTTTGCCATTCTAATGCCATTATCTGCATTGTAGGGCTATTTAGACTGTCTTAGTAAGGTTGCTGGCTTGAAATTTAGCACTTGTAAAAAGATATTCGCTTATGAAATAAAAACACATTCTAAACAGTCTTTTGCCATTCTAATGCCATTATCTGCATTGTAGGGCTATAGTAAGGTTGCTGGCTTGAAATTTAGCACTTGTAAAAAGATATTCGCTTATGAAATAAAAACACATTCTAAACAGTCTTTTGCCATTCTAATGCCATTATCTGCATTGTAGGGCTATTTAGACTGTCTTAGTAAGGTTGCTGGCTTGAAATTTAGCACTTGTAAAAAGATATTCGCTTATGAAATAAAAACACATTCTAAACAGTCTTTTGCCATTCTAATGCCATTATCTGCATTGTAGGGCTATTTAGACTGTCTTAGTAAGGTTGCTGGCTTGAAATTTAGCACTTGTAAAAAGATATTCGCTTATGAAATAAAAACACATTCTAAACAGTGTTTTGCCATTCTAATGCCATTATCTGCATTGTAGGGCTATAGTAAGGTTGCAGGATTGAAATTTAGCACTTGTAAAAAGATATTAGCTTATGAAATAAAAACACATTCTAAACAGTCTTTTGCCATTCTAATGCCATTATCTGCATTGTAGGGCTATTTAGACTGTCTTAGTAAGGTTGCTGGCTTGAAATTTAGCACTTGTAAAAAGATATTCGCTTATGAAATAAAAACACATTCTAAACAGTCGTTTGCCATTCTAATGCCATTATCTGCATTGTAGGGCTATTTAGACTGTCTTAGTAAGGTTGCTGGCTTGAAATTTAGCACTTGTAAAAAGATATTCGCTTATGAAATAAAAACACATTCTAAACAGTCTTTTGCCATTCTAATGCCATTATCTGCATTGAAGGGCTATTTAGACTGTCTTAGTAAGGTTGCTGGCTTGAAATTTAGCACTTGTAAAAAGATATTCGCTTATGAAATAAAAACACATTCTAAACAGTCTTTTGCCATTCTAATGCCATTATCTGCATTGTAGGGCTATTTAGACTGTCTTAGTAAGGTTGCTGGCTTGAAATTTAGCACTTGTAAAAAGATATTCGCTTATGAAATAAAAACACATTCTAAACAGTCTTTTGCCATTCTAATGCCATTATCTGCATTGTAGGGCTATTTAGATTGTCTTAGTAAGGTTGCTGGCTTGAAATTTAGCACTTGTAAAAAGATATTCGCTTATGAAATAAAAACACATTCTAAACAGTCTTTTGCCATTCTAATGCCATTATCTGCATTGTAGGGCTATTTAGACTGTCTTAGTAAGGTTGCTGGCTTGAAATTTAGCACTTGTAAAAAGATATTCGCTTATGAAATAAAAACACATTCTAAACAGTCTTTTGCCATTCTAATGCCATTATCTGCATTGTAGGGCTATTTAGATTGTCTTAGTAAGGTTGCTGGCTTGAAATTTAGCACTTGTAAAAAGATATTCGCTTATGAAATAAAAACACATTCTAAACAGTGTTTTGCCATTCTAATGCCATTATCTGCATTGTAGGGCTATTTAGACTGTCTTAGTAAGGTTGCTGGCTTGAAATTTAGCACTTGTAAAAAGATATTCGCTTATGAAATAAAAACACATTCTAAACAGTCTTTTGCCATTCTAATGCCATTATCTGCATTGTAGGGCTATAGTAAGGTTGCAGGCTTGAAATTTAGCACTTGTAAAAAGATATTCGCTTATGAAATAAAAACACATTCTAAACAGTCTTTTGCCATTCTAATGCCATTATCTGCATTGAAGGGCTATTTAGACTGTCTTAGTAAGGTTGCTGGCTTGAAATTTAGCACTTGTAAAAAGATATTCGCTTATGAAATAAAAACACATTCTAAACAGTCTTTTGCCATTCTAATGCCATTATCTGCATTGTAGGGCTATTTAGACTGTCTTAGTAAGGTTGCTGGCTTGAAATTTAGCACTTGTAAAAAGATATTCGCTTATGAAATAAAAACACATTCTAAACAGTCTTTTGCCATTCTAATGCCATTATCTGCATTGTAGGGCTATTTAGATTGTCTTAGTAAGGTTGCTGGCTTGAAATTTAGCACTTGTAAAAAGATATTCGCTTATGAAATAAAAACACATTCTAAACAGTCTTTTGCCATTCTAATGCCATTATCTGCATTGTAGGGCTATTTAGACTGTCTTAGTAAGGTTGCTGGCTTGAAATTTAGCACTTGTAAAAAGATATTCGCTTATGAAATAAAAACACATTCTAAACAGTCTTTTGCCATTCTAATGCCATTATCTGCATTGTAGGGCTATTTAGATTGTCTTAGTAAGGTTGCTGGCTTGAAATTTAGCACTTGTAAAAAGATATTCGCTTATGAAATAAAAACACATTCTAAACAGTCTTTTGCCATTCTAATGCCATTATCTGCATTGAAGGGCTATTTAGACTGTCTTAGTAAGGTTGCTGGCTTGAAATTTAGCACTTGTAAAAAGATATTCGCTTATGAAATAAAAACACATTCTAAACAGTCTTTTGCCATTCTAATGCCATTATCTGCATTGTAGGGCTATTTAGACTGTCTTAGTAAGGTTGCTGGCTTGAAATTTAGCACTTGTAAAAAGATATTCGCTTATGAAATAAAAACACATTCTAAACAGTCTTTTGCCATTCTAATGCCATTATCTGCATTGTAGGGCTATTTAGATTGTCTTAGTAAGGTTGCTGGCTTGAAATTTAGCACTTGTAAAAAGATATTCGCTTATGAAATAAAAACACATTCTAAACAGTCTTTTGCCATTCTAATGCCATTATCTGCATTGTAGGGCTATTTAGACTGTCTTAGTAAGGTTGCTGGCTTGAAATTTAGCACTTGTAAAAAGATATTCGCTTATGAAATAAAAACACATTCTAAACAGTCTTTTGCCATTCTAATGCCATTATCTGCATTGTAGGGCTATTTAGATTGTCTTAGTAAGGTTGCTGGCTTGAAATTTAGCACTTGTAAAAAGATATTCGCTTATGAAATAAAAACACATTCTAAACAGTGTTTTGCCATTCTAATGCCATTATCTGCATTGTAGGGCTATTTAGACTGTCTTAGTAAGGTTGCTGGCTTGAAATTTAGCACTTGTAAAAAGATATTCGCTTATGAAATAAAAACACATTCTAAACAGTCTTTTGCCATTCTAATGCCATTATCTGCATTGTAGGGCTATAGTAAGGTTGCAGGCTTGAAATTTAGCACTTGTAAAAAGATATTCGCTTATGAAATAAAAACACATTCTAAACAGTCTTTTGCCATTCTAATGCCATTATCTGCATTGAAGGGCTATTTAGACTGTCTTAGTAAGGTTGCTGGCTTGAAATTTAGCACTTGTAAAAAGATATTCGCTTATGAAATAAAAACACATTCTAAACAGTCTTTTGCCATTCTAATGCCATTATCTGCATTGTAGGGCTATTTAGACTGTCTTAGTAAGGTTGCTGGCTTGAAATTTAGCACTTGTAAAAAGATATTCGCTTATGAAATAAAAACACATTCTAAACAGTCTTTTGCCATTCTAATGCCATTATCTGCATTGTAGGGCTATTTAGATTGTCTTAGTAAGGTTGCTGGCTTGAAATTTAGCACTTGTAAAAAGATATTCGCTTATGAAATAAAAACACATTCTAAACAGTCTTTTGCCATTCTAATGCCATTATCTGCATTGTAGGGCTATTTAGACTGTCTTAGTAAGGTTGCTGGCTTGAAATTTAGCACTTGTAAAAAGATATTCGCTTATGAAATAAAAACACATTCTAAACAGTCTTTTGCCATTCTAATGCCATTATCTGCATTGTAGGGCTATTTAGATTGTCTTAGTAAGGTTGCTGGCTTGAAATTTAGCACTTGTAAAAAGATATTCGCTTATGAAATAAAAACACATTCTAAACAGTGTTTTGCCATTCTAATGCCATTATCTGCATTGTAGGGCTATTTAGACTGTCTTAGTAAGGTTGCTGGCTTGAAATTTAGCACTTGTAAAAAGATATTCGCTTATGAAATAAAAACACATTCTAAACAGTCTTTTGCCATTCTAATGCCATTATCTGCATTGTAGGGCTATTAGTAAGGTTGCAGGCTTGAAATTTAGCACTTGTAAAAAGATATTCGCTTATGAAATAAAAACACATTCTAAACAGTCTTTTGCCATTCTAATGCCATTATCTGCATTGAAGGGCTATTTAGACTGTCTTAGTAAGGTTGCTGGCTTGAAATTTAGCACTTGTAAAAAGATATTCGCTTATGAAATAAAAACACATTCTAAACAGTCTTTTGCCATTCTAATGCCATTATCTGCATTGTAGGGCTATTTAGACTGTCTTAGTAAGGTTGCTGGCTTGAAATTTAGCACTTGTAAAAAGATATTCGCTTATGAAATAAAAACACATTCTAAACAGTCTTTTGCCATTCTAATGCCATTATCTGCATTGAAGGGCTATTTAGACTGTCTTAGTAAGGTTGCTGGCTTGAAATTTAGCACTTGTAAAAAGATATTCGCTTATGAAATAAAAACACATTCTAAACAGTCTTTTGCCATTCTAATGCCATTATCTGCATTGTAGGGCTATTTAGACTGTCTTAGTAAGGTTGCTGGCTTGAAATTTAGCACTTGTAAAAAGATATTCGCTTATGAAATAAAAACACATTCTAAACAGTGTTTTGCCATTCTAATGCCATTATCTGCATTGTAGGGCTATTAGTAAGGTTGCAGGCTTGAAATTTAGCACTTGTAAAAAGATATTCGCTTATGAAATAAAAACACATTCTAAACAGTCTTTTGCCATTCTAATGCCATTATCTGCATTGTAGGGCTATTTAGACTGTCTTAGTAAGGTTGCTGGCTTGAAATTTAGCACTTGTAAAAAGATATTCGCTTATGAAATAAAAACACATTCTAAACAGTCTTTTGCCATTCTAATGCCATTATCTGCATTGTAGGGCTATTTAGACTGTCTTAGTAAGGTTGCTGGCTTGAAATTTAGCACTTGTAAAAAGATATTCGCTTATGAAATAAAAACACATTCTAAACAGTCGTTTGCCATTCTAATGCCATTATCTGCATTGTAGGGCTATTTAGACTGTCTTAGTAAGGTTGCTGGCTTGAAATTTAGCACTTGTAAAAAGATATTCGCTTATGAAATAAAAACACATTCTAAACAGTCTTTTGCCATTCTAATGCCATTATCTGCATTGAAGGGCTATTTAGACTGTCTTAGTAAGGTTGCTGGCTTGAAATTTAGCACTTGTAAAAAGATATTCGCTTATGAAATAAAAACACATTCTAAACAGTCTTTTGCCATTCTAATGCCATTATCTGCATTGTAGGGCTATTTAGACTGTCTTAGTAAGGTTGCTGGCTTGAAATTTAGCACTTGTAAAAAGATATTCGCTTATGAAATAAAAACACATTCTAAACAGTCTTTTGCCATTCTAATGCCATTATCTGCATTGTAGGGCTATTTAGACTGTCTTAGTAAGGTTGCTGGCTTGAAATTTAGCACTTGTAAAAAGATATTCGCTTATGAAATAAAAACACATTCTAAACAGTGTTTTGCCATTCTAATGCCATTATCTGCATTGTAGGGCTATTTAGACTGTCTTAGTAAGGTTGCTGGCTTGAAATTTAGCACTTGTAAAAAGATATTCGCTTATGAAATAAAAACACATTCTAAACAGTCTTTTGCCATTCTAATGCCATTATCTGCATTGTAGGGCTATAGTAAGGTTGCAGGCTTGAAATTTAGCACTTGTAAAAAGATATTCGCTTATGAAATAAAAACACATTCTAAACAGTCTTTTGCCATTCTAATGCCATTATCTGCATTGAAGGGCTATTTAGACTGTCTTAGTAAGGTTGCTGGCTTGAAATTTAGCACTTGTAAAAAGATATTCGCTTATGAAATAAAAACACATTCTAAACAGTCTTTTGCCATTCTAATGCCATTATCTGCATTGAAGGGCTATTTAGACTGTCTTAGTAAGGTTGCTGGCTTGAAATTTAGCACTTGTAAAAAGATATTAGCTTATGAAATAAAAACACATTCTAAACAGTCTTTTGCCATTCTAATGCCATTATCTGCATTGTAGGGCTATTTAGACTGTCTTAGTAAGGTTGCTGGCTTGAAATTTAGCACTTGTAAAAAGATATTCGCTTATGAAATAAAAACACATTCTAAACAGTCTTTTGCCATTCTAATGCCATTATCTGCATTGAAGGGCTATTTAGACTGTCTTAGTAAGGTTGCTGGCTTGAAATTTAGCACTTGTAAAAAGATATTCGCTTATGAAATAAAAACACATTCTAAACAGTCTTTTGCCATTCTAATGCCATTATCTGCATTGTAGGGCTATTTAGACTGTCTTAGTAAGGTTGCTGGCTTGAAATTTAGCACTTGTAAAAAGATATTCGCTTATGAAATAAAAACACATTCTAAACAGTCTTTTGCCATTCTAATGCCATTATCTGCATTGTAGGGCTATTTAGACTGTCTTAGTAAGGTTGCTGGCTTGAAATTTAGCACTTGTAAAAAGATATTCGCTTATGAAATAAAAACACATTCTAAACAGTCTTTTGCCATTCTAATGCCATTATCTGCATTGTAGGGCTATTTAGACTGTCTTAGTAAGGTTGCTGGCTTGAAATTTAGCACTTGTAAAAAGATATTCGCTTATGAAATAAAAACACATTATAAACAGTCTTTTGCCATTCTAATGCCATTATCTGCATTGAAGGGCTATTTAGACTGTCTTAGTAAGGTTGCTGGCTTGAAATTTAGCACTTGTAAAAAGATATTCGCTTATGAAATAAAAACACATTCTAAACAGTCTTTTGCCATTCTAATGCCATTATCTGCATTGTAGGGCTATTTAGACTGTCTTAGTAAGGTTGCTGGCTTGAAATTTAGCACTTGTAAAAAGATATTCGCTTATGAAATAAAAACACATTCTAAACAGTCTTTTGCCATTCTAATGCCATTATCTGCATTGTAGGGCTATTTAGACTGTCTTAGTAAGGTTGCTGGCTTGAAATTTAGCACTTGTAAAAAGATATTCGCTTATGAAATAAAAACACATTCTAAACAGTCTTTTGCCATTCTAATGCCATTATCTGCATTGTAGGGCTATAGTAAGGTTGCAGGCTTGAAATTTAGCACTTGTAAAAAGATATTCGCTTATGAAATAAAAACACATTCTAAACAGTCTTTTGCCATTCTAATGCCATTATCTGCATTGAAGGGCTATTTAGACTGTCTTAGTAAGGTTGCAGGCTTGAAATTTAGCACTTGTAAAAAGATATTCGCTTATGAAATAAAAACACATTCTAAACAGTCTTTTGCCATTCTAATGCCATTATCTGCATTGTAGGGCTATTTAGACTGTCTTAGTAAGGTTGCTGGCTTGAAATTTAGCACTTGTAAAAAGATATTCGCTTATGAAATAAAAACACATTCTAAACAGTGTTTTGCCATTCTAATGCCATTATCTGCATTGTAGGGCTATAGTAAGGTTGCAGGCTTGAAATTTAGCACTTGTAAAAAGATATTCGCTTATGAAATAAAAACACATTCTAAACAGTCTTTTGCCATTCTAATGCCATTATCTGCATTGTAGGGCTATTTAGATTGTCTTAGTAAGGTTGCTGGCTTGAAATTTAGCACTTGTAAAAAGATATTCGCTTATGAAATAAAAACACATTCTAAACAGTGTTTTGCCATTCTAATGCCATTATCTGCATTGTAGGGCTATTTAGACTGTCTTAGTAAGGTTGCTGGCTTGAAATTTAGCACTTGTAAAAAGATATTCGCTTATGAAATAAAAACACATTCTAAACAGTCTTTTGCCATTCTAATGCCATTATCTGCATTGTAGGGCTATAGTAAGGTTGCAGGCTTGAAATTTAGCACTTGTAAAAAGATATTCGCTTATGAAATAAAAACACATTCTAAACAGTCTTTTGCCATTCTAATGCCATTATCTGCATTGAAGGGCTATTTAGACTGTCTTAGTAAGGTTGCTGGCTTGAAATTTAGCACTTGTAAAAAGATATTCGCTTATGAAATAAAAACACATTCTAAACAGTCTTTTGCCATTCTAATGCCATTATCTGCATTGTAGGGCTATTTAGACTGTCTTAGTAAGGTTGCTGGCTTGAAATTTAGCACTTGTAAAAAGATATTCGCTTATGAAATAAAAACACATTCTAAACAGTCTTTTGCCATTCTAATGCCATTATCTGCATTGTAGGGCTATTTAGACTGTCTTAGTAAGGTTGCTGGCTTGAAATTTAGCACTTGTAAAAAGATATTCGCTTATGAAATAAAAACACATTCTAAACAGTCTTTTGCCATTCTAATGCCATTATCTGCATTGTAGGGCTATTTAGACTGTCTTAGTAAGGTTGCTGGCTTGAAATTTAGCACTTGTAAAAAGATATTCGCTTATGAAATAAAAACACATTCTAAACAGTCTTTTGCCATTCTAATGCCATTATCTGCATTGAAGGGCTATTTAGACTGTCTTAGTAAGGTTGCTGGCTTGAAATTTAGCACTTGTAAAAAGATATTCGCTTATGAAATAAAAACACATTCTAAACAGTCTTTTGCCATTCTAATGCCATTATCTGCATTGAAGGGCTATTTAGACTGTCTTAGTAAGGTTGCTGGCTTGAAATTTAGCACTTGTAAAAAGATATTCGCTTATGAAATAAAAACACATTCTAAACAGTCTTTTGCCATTCTAATGCCATTATCTGCATTGTAGGGCTATTTAGACTGTCTTAGTAAGGTTGCTGGCTTGAAATTTAGCACTTGTAAAAAGATATTCGCTTATGAAATAAAAACACATTCTAAACAGTCTTTTGCCATTCTAATGCCATTATCTGCATTGAAGGGCTATTTAGACTGTCTTAGTAAGGTTGCTGGCTTGAAATTTAGCACTTGTAAAAAGATATTCGCTTATGAAATAAAAACACATTCTAAACAGTCTTTTGCCATTCTAATGCCATTATCTGCATTGTAGGGCTATTTAGACTGTCTTAGTAAGGTTGCTGGCTTGAAATTTAGCACTTGTAAAAAGATATTCGCTTATGAAATAAAAACACATTCTAAACAGTCTTTTGCCATTCTAATGCCATTATCTGCATTGTAGGGCTATTTAGACTGTCTTAGTAAGGTTGCTGGCTTGAAATTTAGCACTTGTAAAAAGATATTCGCTTATGAAATAAAAACACATTCTAAACAGTCTTTTGCCATTCTAATGCCATTATCTGCATTGTAGGGCTATTTAGACTGTCTTAGTAAGGTTGCTGGCTTGAAATTTAGCACTTGTAAAAAGATATTCGCTTATGAAATAAAAACACATTCTAAACAGTCTTTTGCCATTCTAATGCCATTATCTGCATTGAAGGGCTATTTAGACTGTCTTAGTAAGGTTGCTGGCTTGAAATTTAGCACTTGTAAAAAGATATTCGCTTATGAAATAAAAACACATTCTAAACAGTCTTTTGCCATTCTAATGCCATTATCTGCATTGTAGGGCTATTTAGACTGTCTTAGTAAGGTTGCTGGCTTGAAATTTAGCACTTGTAAAAAGATATTCGCTTATGAAATAAAAACACATTCTAAACAGTGTTTTGCCATTCTAATGCCATTATCTGCATTGTAGGGCTATAGTAAGGTTGCAGGCTTGAAATTTAGCACTTGTAAAAAGATATTCGCTTATGAAATAAAAACACATTCTAAACAGTCTTTTGCCATTCTAATGCCATTATCTGCATTGTAGGGCTATTTAGACTGTCTTAGTAAGGTTGCTGGCTTGAAATTTAGCACTTGTAAAAAGATATTCGCTTATGAAATAAAAACACATTCTAAACAGTCTTTTGCCATTCTAATGCCATTATCTGCATTGTAGGGCTATTTAGACTGTCTTAGTAAGGTTGCTGGCTTGAAATTTAGCACTTGTAAAAAGATATTCGCTTATGAAATAAAAACACATTCTAAACAGTGTTTTGCCATTCTAATGCCATTATCTGCATTGTAGGGCTATAGTAAGGTTGCAGGCTTGAAATTTAGCACTTGTAAAAAGATATTCGCTTATGAAATAAAAACACATTCTAAACAGTCTTTTGCCATTCTAATGCCATTATCTGCATTGTAGGGCTATTTAGACTGTCTTAGTAAGGTTGCTGGCTTGAAATTTAGCACTTGTAAAAAGATATTCGCTTATGAAATAAAAACACATTCTAAACAGTGTTTTGCCATTCTAATGCCATTATCTGCATTGTAGGGCTATAGTAAGGTTGCTGGCTTGAAATTTAGCACTTGTAAAAAGATATTCGCTTATGAAATAAAAACACATTCTAAACAGTCTTTTGCCATTCTAATGCCATTATCTGCATTGTAGGGCTATAGTAAGGTTGCAGGCTTGAAATTTAGCACTTGTAAAAAGATATTCGCTTATGAAATAAAAACACATTCTAAACAGTCTTTTGCCATTCTAATGCCATTATCTGCATTGTAGGGCTATTTAGACTGTCTTAGTAAGGTTGCTGGCTTGAAATTTAGCACTTGTAAAAAGATATTCGCTTATGAAATAAAAACACATTCTAAACAGTATTTTGCCATTCTAATGCCATTATCTGCATTGTAGGGCTATAGTAAGGTTGCTGGCTTGAAATTTAGCACTTGTAAAAAGATATTCGCTTATGAAATAAAAACACATTCTAAACAGTCTTTTGCCATTCTAATGCCATTATCTGCATTGTAGGGCTATTTAGACTGTCTTAGTAAGGTTGCTGGCTTGAAATTTAGCACTTGTAAAAAGATATTCGCTTATGAAATAAAAACACATTCTAAACAGTCTTTTGCCATTCTAATGCCATTATCTGCATTGTAGGGCTATTTAGACTGTCTTAGTAAGGTTGCTGGCTTGAAATTTAGCACTTGTAAAAAGATATTCGCTTATGAAATAAAAACACATTCTAAACAGTCTTTTGCCATTCTAATGCCATTATCTGCATTGTAGGGCTATAGTAAGGTTGCAGGCTTGAAATTTAGCACTTGTAAAAAGATATTCGCTTATGAAATAAAAACACATTCTAAACAGTCTTTTGCCATTCTAATGCCATTATCTGCATTGTAGGGCTATTTAGACTGTCTTAGTAAGGTTGCTGGCTTGAAATTTAGCACTTGTAAAAAGATATTCGCTTATGAAATAAAAACACATTCTAAACAGTCTTTTGCCATTCTAATGCCATTATCTGCATTGTAGGGCTATAGTAAGGTTGCAGGCTTGAAATTTAGCACTTGTAAAAAGATATTCGCTTATGAAATAAAAACACATTCTAAACAGTCTTTTGCCATTCTAATGCCATTATCTGCATTGAAGGGCTATTTAGACTGTCTTAGTAAGGTTGCAGGCTTGAAATTTAGCACTTGTAAAAAGATATTCGCTTATGAAATAAAAACACATTCTAAACAGTCTTTTGCCATTCTAATGCCATTATCTGCATTGTAGGGCTATTTAGACTGTCTTAGTAAGGTTGCTGGCTTGAAATTTAGCACTTGTAAAAAGATATTCGCTTATGAAATAAAAACACATTCTAAACAGTCTTTTGCCATTCTAATGCCATTATCTGCATTGTAGGGCTATTTAGACTGTCTTAGTAAGGTTGCTGGCTTGAAATTTAGCACTTGTAAAAAGATATTCGCTTATGAAATAAAAACACATTCTAAACAGTATTTTGCCATTCTAATGCCATTATCTGCATTGTAGGGCTATAGTAAGGTTGCTGGCTTGAAATTTAGCACTTGTAAAAAGATATTCGCTTATGAAATAAAAACACATTCTAAACAGTCTTTTGCCATTCTAATGCCATTATCTGCATTGTAGGGCTATTTAGACTGTCTTAGTAAGGTTGCTGGCTTGAAATTTAGCACTTGTAAAAAGATATTCGCTTATGAAATAAAAACACATTCTAAACAGTCTTTTGCCATTCTAATGCCATTATCTGCATTGTAGGGCTATTTAGACTGTCTTAGTAAGGTTGCTGGCTTGAAATTTAGCACTTGTAAAAAGATATTCGCTTATGAAATAAAAACACATTCTAAACAGTCTTTTGCCATTCTAATGCCATTATCTGCATTGTAGGGCTATAGTAAGGTTGCAGGCTTGAAATTTAGCACTTGTAAAAAGATATTCGCTTATGAAATAAAAACACATTCTAAACAGTCTTTTGCCATTCTAATGCCATTATCTGCATTGTAGGGCTATTTAGACTGTCTTAGTAAGGTTGCTGGCTTGAAATTTAGCACTTGTAAAAAGATATTCGCTTATGAAATAAAAACACATTCTAAACAGTCTTTTGCCATTCTAATGCCATTATCTGCATTGTAGGGCTATAGTAAGGTTGCAGGCTTGAAATTTAGCACTTGTAAAAAGATATTCGCTTATGAAATAAAAACACATTCTAAACAGTCTTTTGCCATTCTAATGCCATTATCTGCATTGAAGGGCTATTTAGACTGTCTTAGTAAGGTTGCAGGCTTGAAATTTAGCACTTGTAAAAAGATATTCGCTTATGAAATAAAAACACATTCTAAACAGTCTTTTGCCATTCTAATGCCATTATCTGCATTGTAGGGCTATTTAGACTGTCTTAGTAAGGTTGCTGGCTTGAAATTTAGCACTTGTAAAAAGATATTCGCTTATGAAATAAAAACACATTCTAAACAGTGTTTTGCCATTCTAATGCCATTATCTGCATTGTAGGGCTATAGTAAGGTTGCAGGCTTGAAATTTAGCACTTGTAAAAAGATATTCGCTTATGAAATAAAAACACATTCTAAACAGTCTTTTGCCATTCTAATGCCATTATCTGCATTGAAGGGCTATTTAGACTGTCTTAGTAAGGTTGCTGGCTTGAAATTTAGCACTTGTAAAAAGATATTCGCTTATGAAATAAAAACACATTCTAAACAGTCTTTTGCCATTCTAATGCCATTATCTGCATTGTAGGGCTATTTAGACTGTCTTAGTAAGGTTGCTGGCTTGAAATGTAGCACTTGTAAAAAGATATTCGCTTATGAAATAAAAACACATTCTAAACAGTCTTTTGCCATTCTAATGCCATTATCTGCATTGTAGGGCTATAGTAAGGTTGCAGGCTTGAAATTTAGCACTTGTAAAAAGATATTCGCTTATGAAATAAAAACACATTCTAAACAGTCTTTTGCCATTCTAATGCCATTATCTGCATTGAAGGGCTATTTAGACTGTCTTAGTAAGGTTGCAGGCTTGAAATTTAGCACTTGTAAAAAGATATTCGCTTATGAAATAAAAACACATTCTAAACAGTCTTTTGCCATTCTAATGCCATTATCTGCATTGTAGGGCTATTTAGACTGTCTTAGTAAGGTTGCTGGCTTGAAATTTAGCACTTGTAAAAAGATATTCGCTTATGAAATAAAAACACATTCTAAACAGTGTTTTGCCATTCTAATGCCATTATCTGCATTGTAGGGCTATAGTAAGGTTGCAGGCTTGAAATTTAGCACTTGTAAAAAGATATTCGCTTATGAAATAAAAACACATTCTAAACAGTCTTTTGCCATTCTAATGCCATTATCTGCATTGAAGGGCTATTTAGACTGTCTTAGTAAGGTTGCTGGCTTGAAATTTAGCACTTGTAAAAAGATATTCGCTTATGAAATAAAAACACATTCTAAACAGTCTTTTGCCATTCTAATGCCATTATCTGCATTGTAGGGCTATTTAGACTGTCTTAGTAAGGTTGCTGGCTTGAAATGTAGCACTTGTAAAAAGATATTCGCTTATGAAATAAAAACACATTCTAAACAGTGTTTTGCCATTCTAATGCCATTATCTGCATTGTAGGGCTATAGTAAGGTTGCTGGCTTGAAATTTAGCACTTGTAAAAAGATATTCGCTTATGAAATAAAAACACATTCTAAACAGTCTTTTGCCATTCTAATGCCATTATCTGCATTGTAGGGCTATAGTAAGGTTGCAGGCTTGAAATTTAGCACTTGTAAAAAGATATTCGCTTATGAAATAAAAACACATTCTAAACAGTCTTTTGCCATTCTAATGCCATTATCTGCATTGTAGGGCTATTTAGACTGTCTTAGTAAGGTTGCTGGCTTGAAATTTAGCACTTGTAAAAAGATATTCGCTTATGAAATAAAAACACATTCTAAACAGTCTTTTGCCATTCTAATGCCATTATCTGCATTGAAGGGCTATTTAGACTGTCTTAGTAAGGTTGCTGGCTTGAAATTTAGCACTTGTAAAAAGATATTCGCTTATGAAATAAAAACACATTCTAAACAGTGTTTTGCCATTCTAATGCCATTATCTGCATTGTAGGGCTATAGTAAGGTTGCAGGCTTGAAATTTAGCACTTGTAAAAAGATATTCGCTTATGAAATAAAAACACATTCTAAACAGTCTTTTGCCATTCTAATGCCATTATCTGCATTGTAGGGCTATTTAGACTGTCTTAGTAAGGTTGCTGGCTTGAAATTTAGCACTTGTAAAAAGATATTCGCTTATGAAATAAAAACACATCCTAAACAGTCTTTTGCCATTCTAATGCCATTATCTGCATTGTAGGGCTATTTAGACTGTCTTAGTAAGGTTGCTGGCTTGAAATTTAGCACTTGTAAAAAGATATTCGCTTATGAAATAAAAACACATTCTAAACAGTCTTTTGCCATTCTAATGCCATTATCTGCATTGTAGGGCTATTTAGACTGTCTTAGTAAGGTTGCTGGCTTGAAATGTAGCACTTGTAAAAAGATATTCGCTTATGAAATAAAAACACATTCTAAACAGTGTTTTGCCATTCTAATGCCATTATCTGCATTGTAGGGCTATAGTAAGGTTGCTGGCTTGAAATTTAGCACTTGTAAAAAGATATTCGCTTATGAAATAAAAACACATTCTAAACAGTCTTTTGCCATTCTAATGCCATTATCTGCATTGTAGGGCTATAGTAAGGTTGCTGGCTTGAAATTTAGCACTTGTAAAAAGATATTCGCTTATGAAATAAAAACACATTCTAAACAGTCTTTTGCCATTCTAATGCCATTATCTGCATTGAAGGGCTATTTAGACTGTCTTAGTAAGGTTGCTGGCTTGAAATTTAGCACTTGTAAAAAGATATTCGCTTATGAAATAAAAACACATTCTAAACAGTGTTTTGCCATTCTAATGCCATTATCTGCATTGTAGGGCTATAGTAAGGTTGCAGGCTTGAAATTTAGCACTTGTAAAAAGATATTCGCTTATGAAATAAAAACACATTCTAAACAGTCTTTTGCCATTCTAATGCCATTATCTGCATTGTAGGGCTATTTAGACTGTCTTAGTAAGGTTGCTGGCTTGAAATTTAGCACTTGTAAAAAGATATTAGCTTATGAAATAAAAACACATTCTAAACAGTCTTTTGCCATTCTAATGCCATTATCTGCATTGTAGGGCTATTTAGACTGTCTTAGTAAGGTTGCTGGCTTGAAATTTAGCACTTGTAAAAAGATATTCGCTTATGAAATAAAAACACATTCTAAACAGTCTTTTGCCATTCTAATGCCATTATCTGCATTGTAGGGCTATAGTAAGGTTGCTGGCTTGAAATTTAGCACTTGTAAAAAGATATTCGCTTATGAAATAAAAACACATTCTAAACAGTCTTTTGCCATTCTACTGCCATTATCTGCATTGTAGGGCTATAGTAAGGTTGCTGGCTTGAAATTTAGCACTTGTAAAAAGATATTCGCTTATGAAATAAAAACACATTCTAAACAGTCTTTTGCCATTCTAATGCCATGATCTGCATTGTAGGGCTATAGTAAGGTTGCAGGCTTGAAATTTAGCACTTGTAAAAAGATATTCGCTTATGAAATAAAAACACATTCTAAACAGTCTTTTGCCATTCTAATGCCATTATCTGCATTGTAGGGCTATAGTAAGGTTGCAGGCTTGAAATTTAGCACTTGTAAAAAGATATTCGCTTATGAAATAAAAACACATTCTAAACAGTCTTTTGCCATTCTAATGCCATTATCTGCATTGTAGGGCTATAGTAAGGTTGCAGGCTTGAAATTTAGCACTTGTAAAAAGATATTCGCTTATGAAATAAAAACACATTCTAAACAGTCTTTTGCCATTCTAATGCCATTATCTGCATTGTAGGGCTATTTAGACTCTTAGTAAGGTTGCTGGCTTGAAATTTAGCACTTGTAAAAAGATATTCGCTTATGAAATAAAAACACATTCTAAACAGTCTTTTGCCATTCTAATGCCATTATCTGCATTGTAGGGCTATTTAGACTGTCTTAGTAAGGTTGCTGGCTTGAAATTTAGCACTTGTAAAAAGATATTCGCTTATGAAATAAAAACACATTCTAAACAGTCTTTTGCCATTCTAATGCCATTATCTGCATTGTAGGGCTATAGTAAGGTTGCTGGCTTGAAATTTAGCACTTGTAAAAAGATATTCGCTTATGAAATAAAAACACATTCTAAACAGTCTTTTGCCATTCTAATGCCATTATCTGCATTGTAGGGCTATAGTAAGGTTGCTGGCTTGAAATTTAGCACTTGTAAAAAGATATTCGCTTATGAAATAAAAACACATTCTAAACAGTCTTTTGCCATTCTAATGCCATTATCTGCATTGAAGGGCTATTTAGACTGTCTTAGTAAGGTTGCTGGCTTGAAATTTAGCACTTGTAAAAAGATATTCGCTTATGAAATAAAAACACATTCTAAACAGTGTTTTGCCATTCTAATGCCATTATCTGCATTGTAGGGCTATAGTAAGGTTGCAGGCTTGAAATTTAGCACTTGTAAAAAGATATTCGCTTATGAAATAAAAACACATTCTAAACAGTCTTTTGCCATTCTAATGCCATTATCTGCATTGTAGGGCTATAGTAAGGTTGCAGGCTTGAAATTTAGCACTTGTAAAAAGATATTCGCTTATGAAATAAAAACACATTCTAAACAGTCTTTTGCCATTCTAATGCCATTATCTGCATTGTAGGGCTATTTAGACTGTCTTAGTAAGGTTGCTGGCTTGAAATTTAGCACTTGTAAAAAGATATTCGCTTATGAAATAAAAACACATTCTAAACAGTCTTTTGCCATTCTAATGCCATTATCTGCATTGAAGGGCTATTTAGACTGTCTTAGTAAGGTTGCTGGCTTGAAATTTAGCACTTGTAAAAAGATATTCGCTTATGAAATAAAAACACAGTCTAAACAGTCTTTTGCCATTCTAATGCCATTATCTGCATTGTAGGGCTATAGTAAGGTTGCAGGCTTGAAATTTAGCACTTGTAAAAAGATATTCGCTTATGAAATAAAAACACATTCTAAACAGTCTTTTGCCATTCTAATGCCATTATCTGCATTGTAGGGCTATAGTAAGGTTGCAGGCTTGAAATTTAGCACTTGTAAAAAGATATTCGCTTATGAAATAAAAACACATTCTAAACAGTCTTTTGCCATTCTAATGCCATTATCTGCATTGTAGGGCTATTTAGACTGTCTTAGTAAGGTTGCTGGCTTGAAATTTAGCACTTGTAAAAAGATATTCGCTTATGAAATAAAAACACATTCTAAACAGTCTTTTGCCATTCTAATGCCATTATCTGCATTGAAGGGCTATTTAGACTGTCTTAGTAAGGTTGCAGGCTTGAAATTTAGCACTTGTAAAAAGATATTCGCTTATGAAATAAAAACACATTCTAAACAGTCTTTTGCCATTCTAATGCCATTATCTGCATTGTAGGGCTATTTAGACTGTCTTAGTAAGGTTGCTGGCTTGAAATTTAGCACTTGTAAAAAGATATTCGCTTATGAAATAAAAACACATTCTAAACAGTCTTTTGCCATTCTAATGCCATTATCTGCATTGAAGGGCTATTTAGACTGTCTTAGTAAGGTTGCTGGCTTGAAATTTAGCACTTGTAAAAAGATATTCGCTTATGAAATAAAAACACATTCTAAACAGTGTTTTGCCATTCTAATGCCATTATCTGCATTGTAGGGCTATAGTAAGGTTGCAGGCTTGAAATTTAGCACTTGTAAAAAGATATTCGCTTATGAAATAAAAACACATTCTAAACAGTCTTTTGCCATTCTAATGCCATTATCTGCATTGTAGGGCTATAGTAAGGTTGCAGGCTTGAAATTTAGCACTTGTAAAAAGATATTCGCTTATGAAATAAAAACACATTCTAAACAGTCTTTTGCCATTCTAATGCCATTATCTGCATTGTAGGGCTATAGTAAGGTTGCTGGCTTGAAATTTAGCACTTGTAAAAAGATATTCGCTTATGAAATAAAAACACATTCTAAACAGTCTTTTGCCATTCTAATGCCATTATCTGCATTGTAGGGCTATAGTAAGGTTGCAGGCTTGAAATTTAGCACTTGTAAAAAGATATTCGCTTATGAAATAAAAACACATTCTAAACAGTCTTTTGCCATTCTAATGCCATTATCTGCATTGTAGGGCTATAGTAAGGTTGAAGGCTTGAAATTTAGCACTTGTAAAAAGATATTCGCTTATGAAATAAAAACACATTCTAAACAGTCTTTTGCCATTCTAATGCCATTATCTGCATTGTAGGGCTATTTAGACTGTCTTAGTAAGGTTGCTGGCTTGAAATTTAGCACTTGTAAAAAAATATTCGCTTATGAAATAAAAACACATTCTAAACAGTGTTTTGCCATTCTAATGCCATTATCTGCATTGTAGGGCTATAGTAAGGTTGCTGGCTTGAAATTTAGCACTTGTAAAAAGATATTCGCTTATGAAATAAAAACACATTCTAAACAGTCTTTTGCCATTCTAATGCCATTATCTGCATTGTAGGGCTATAGTAAGGTTGCAGGCTTGAATTTTAGCACTTGTAAAAAGATATTCGCTTATGAAATAAAAACACATTCTAAACAGTCTTTTGCCATTCTAATGCCATTATCTGCATTGTAGGGCTATAGTAAGGTTGCAGGCTTGAAATTTAGCACTTGTAAAAAGATATTCGCTTATGAAATAAAAACACATTCTAAACAGTCTTTTGCCATTCTAATGCCATTATCTGCATTGTAGGGCTATTTAGACTGTCTTAGTAAGGTTCCTGGCTTGAAATTTAGCACTTGTAAAAAGATATTCGCTTATGAAATAAAAACACATTCTAAACAGTCTTTTGCCATTCTAATGCCATTATCTGCATTGTAGGGCTATTTAGACTGTCTTAGTAAGGTTGCTGGCTTGAAATTTAGCACTTGTAAAAAGATATTCACTTATGAAATAAAAACACATTCTAAACAGTGTTTTGCCATTCTAATGCCATTATCTGCATTGTAGGGCTATAGTAAGGTTGCTGGCTTGAAATTTAGCACTTGTAAAAAGATATTCGCTTATGAAATAAAAACACATTCTAAACAGTCTTTTGCCATTCTAATGCCATTATCTGCATTGTAGGGCTATTTAGACTGTCTTAGTAAGGTTGCAGGCTTGAAATTTAGCACTTGTAAAAAGATATTCGCTTATGAAATAAAAACACATTCTAAACAGTCTTTTGCCATTCTAATGCCATTATCTGCATTGAAGGGCTATTTAGACTGTCTTAGTAAGGTTGCTGGCTTGAAATTTAGCACTTGTAAAAAGATATTCGCTTATGAAATAAAAACACATTCTAAACAGTGTTTTGCCATTCTAATGCCATTATCTGCATTGTAGGGCTATAGTAAGGTTGCAGGCTTGAAATTTAGCACTTGTAAAAAGATATTCGCTTATGAAATAAAAACACATTCTAAACAGTCTTTTGCCATTCTAATGCCATTATCTGCATTGTAGGGCTATAGTAAGGTTGCTGGCTTGAAATTTAGCACTTGTAAAAAGATATTCGCTTATGAAATAAAAACACATTCTAAACAGTCTTTTGCCATTCTAATGCCATTATCTGCATTGTAGGGCTATAGTAAGGTTGCAGGCTTGAAATTTAGCACTTGTAAAAAGATATTCGCTTATGAAATAAAAACACATTCTAAACAGTCTTTTGCCATTCTAATGCCATTATCTGCATTGTAGGGCTATTTAGACTGTCTTAGTAAGGTTGCAGGCTTGAAATTTAGCACTTGTAAAAAGATATTCGCTTATGAAATAAAAACACATTCTAAACAGTCTTTTGCCATTCTAATGCCATTATCTGCATTGAAGGGCTATTTAGACTGTCTTAGTAAGGTTGCTGGCTTGAAATTTAGCACTTGTAAAAAGATATTCGCTTATGAAATAAAAACACATTCTAAACAGTCTTTTGCCATTCTAATGCCATTATCTGCATTGTAGGGCTATTTAGACTGTCTTAGTAAGGTTGCAGGCTTGAAATTTAGCACTTGTAAAAAGATATTCGCTTATGAAATAAAAACACATTCTAAACAGTCTTTTGCCATTCTAATGCCATTATCTGCATTGTAGGGCTATTTAGACTGTCTTAGTAAGGTTGCTGGCTTGAAATTTAGCACTTGTAAAAAGATATTCGCTTATGAAATAAAAACACATTCTAAACAGTCTTTTGCCATTCTAATGCCATTATCTGCATTGTAGGGCTATTTAGACTGTCTTAGTAAGGTTGCTGGCTTGAAATTTAGCACTTGTAAAAAGATATTCGCTTATGAAATAAAAACACATTCTAAACAGTGTTTTGCCATTCTAATGCCATTATCTGCATTGTAGGGCTATAGTAAGGTTGCAGGCTTGAAATTTAGCACTTGTAAAAAGATATTCGCTTATGAAATAAAAACACATTCTAAACAGTCTTTTGCCATTCTAATGCCATTATCTGCATTGTAGGGCTATAGTAAGGTTGCTGGCTTGAAATTTAGCACTTGTAAAAAGATATTCGCTTATGAAATAAAAACACATTCTAAACAGTCTTTTGCCATTCTAATGCCATTATCTGCATTGTAGGGCTATAGTAAGGTTGCAGGCTTGAAATTTAGCACTTGTAAAAAGATATTCGCTTATGAAATAAAAACACATTCTAAACAGTCTTTTGCCATTCTAATGCCATTATCTGCATTGTAGGGCTATAGTAAGGTTGCAGGCTTGAAATTTAGCACTTGTAAAAAGATATTCGCTTATGAAATAAAAACACATTCTAAACAGTCTTTTGCCATTCTAATGCCATTATCTGCATTGTAGGGCTATTTAGACTGTCTTAGTAAGGTTGCTGGCTTGAAATTTAGCACTTGTAAAAAGATATTCGCTTATGAAATAAAAACACATTCTAAACAGTGTTTTGCCATTCTAATGCCATTATCTGCATTGTAGGGCTATAGTAAGGTTGCTGGCTTGAAATTTAGCACTTGTAAAAAGATATTCGCTTATGAAATAAAAACACATTCTAAACAGTCTTTTGCCATTCTAATGCCATTATCTGCATTGTAGGGCTTATAGTAAGGTTGCAGGCTTGAAATTTAGCACTTGTAAAAAGATATTCGCTTATGAAATAAAAACACATTCTAAACAGTCTTTTGCCATTCTAATGCCATTATCTGCATTGAAGGGCTATTTAGACTGTCTTAGTAAGGTTGCTGGCTTGAAATTTAGCACTTGTAAAAAGATATTCGCTTATGAAATAAAAACACATTCTAAACAGTGTTTTGCCATTCTAATGCCATTATCTGCATTGTAGGGCTATAGTAAGGTTGCAGGCTTGAAATTTAGCACTTGTAAAAAGATATTCGCTTATGAAATAAAAACACATTCTAAACAGTCTTATGCCATTCTAATGCCATTATCTGCATTGTAGGGCTATAGTAAGGTTGCAGGCTTGAAATTTAGCACTTGTAAAAAGATATTCGCTTATGAAATAAAAACACATTCTAAACAGTCTTTTGCCATTCTAATGCCATTATCTGCATTGTAGGGCTATTTAGACTGTCTTAGTAAGGTTGCTGGCTTGAAATTTAGCACTTGTAAAAAGATATTCGCTTATGAAATAAAAACACATTCTAAACAGTCTTTTGCCATTCTAATGCCATTATCTGCATTGTAGGGCTATTTAGACTGTCTTAGTAAGGTTGCTGGCTTGAAATTTAGCACTTGTAAAAAGATATTCGCTTATGAAATAAAAACACATTCTAAACAGTCTTTTGCCATTCTAATGCCATTATCTGCATTGTAGGGCTATAGTAAGGTTGCAGGCTTGAAATTTAGCACTTGTAAAAAGATATTCGCTTATGAAATAAAAACACATTCTAAACAGTCTTTTGCCATTCTAATGCCATTATCTGCATTGTAGGGCTATTTAGACTGTCTTAGTAAGGTTGCAGGCTTGAAATTTAGCACTTGTAAAAAGATATTCGCTTATGAAATAAAAACACATTCTAAACAGTCTTTTGCCATTCTAATGCCATTATCTGCATTGAAGGGCTATTTAGACTGTCTTAGTAAGGTTGCTGGCTTGAAATTTAGCACTTGTAAAAAGATATTCGCTTATGAAATAAAAACACATTCTAAACAGTCTTTTGCCATTCTAATGCCATTATCTGCATTGTAGGGCTATTTAGACTGTCTTAGTAAGGTTGCAGGCTTGAAATTTAGCACTTGTAAAAAGATATTCGCTTATGAAATAAAAACACATTCTAAACAGTCTTTTGCCATTCTAATGCCATTATCTGCATTGTAGGGCTATTTAGACTGTCTTAGTAAGGTTGCTGGCTTGAAATTTAGCACTTGTAAAAAGATATTCGCTTATGAAATAAAAACACATTCTAAACAGTGTTTTGCCATTCTAATGCCATTATCTGCATTGTAGGGCTATAGTAAGGTTGCAGGCTTGAAATTTAGCACTTGTAAAAAGATATTCGCTTATGAAATAAAAACACATTCTAAACAGTCTTTTGCCATTCTAATGCCATTATCTGCATTGTAGGGCTATAGTAAGGTTGCAGGCTTGAAATTTAGCACTTGTAAAAAGATATTCGCTTATGAAATAAAAACACATTCTAAACAGTCTTTTGCCATTCTAATGCCATTATCTGCATTGTAGGGCTATAGTAAGGTTGCAGGCTTGAAATTTAGCACTTGTAAAAAGATATTCGCTTATGAAATAAAAACACATTCTAAACAGTCTTTTGCCATTCTAATGCCATTATCTGCATTGTAGGGCTATTTAGACTGTCTTAGTAAGGTTGCAGGCTTGAAATTTAGCACTTGTAAAAAGATATTCGCTTATGAAATAAAAACACATTCTAAACAGTCTTTTGCCATTCTAATGCCATTATCTGCATTGAAGGGCTATTTAGACTGTCTTAGTAAGGTTGCTGGCTTGAAATTTAGCACTTGTAAAAAGATATTCGCTTATGAAATAAAAACACATTCTAAACAGTCTTTTGCCATTCTAATGCCATTATCTGCATTGTAGGGCTATTTAGACTGTCTTAGTAAGGTTGCAGGCTTGAAATTTAGCACTTGTAAAAAGATATTCGCTTATGAAATAAAAACACATTCTAAACAGTCTTTTGCCATTCTAATGCCATTATCTGCATTGTAGGGCTATTTAGACTGTCTTAGTAAGGTTGCTGGCTTGAAATTTAGCACTTGTAAAAAGATATTCGCTTATGAAATAAAAACACATTCTAAACAGTGTTTTGCCATTCTAATGCCATTATCTGCATTGTAGGGCTATAGTAAGGTTGCAGGCTTGAAATTTAGCACTTGTAAAAAGATATTCGCTTATGAAATAAAAACACATTCTAAACAGTCTTTTGCCATTCTAATGCCATTATCTGCATTGTAGGGCTATAGTAAGGTTGCAGGCTTGAAATTTAGCACTTGTAAAAAGATATTCGCTTATGAAATAAAAACACATTCTAAACAGTCTTTTGCCATTCTAATGCCATTATCTGCATTGTAGGGCTATAGTAAGGTTGCAGGCTTGAAATTTAGCACTTGTAAAAAGATATTCGCTTATGAAATAAAAACACATTCTAAACAGTCTTTTGCCATTCTAATGCCATTATCTGCATTGTAGGGCTATAGTAAGGTTGCAGGCTTGAAATTTAGCACTTGTAAAAAGATATTCGCTTATGAAATAAAAACACATTCTAAACAGTCTTTTGCCATTCTAATGCCATTATCTGCATTGTAGGGCTATTTAGACTGTCTTAGTAAGGTTGCTGGCTTGAAATTTAGCACTTGTAAAAAGATATTCGCTTATGAAATAAAAACACATTCTAAACAGTCTTTTGCCATTCTAATGCCATTATCTGCATTGTAGGGCTATTTAGACTGTCTTAGTAAGGTTGCTGGCTTGAAATTTAGCACTTGTAAAAAGATATTCGCTTATGAAATAAAAACACATTCTAAACAGTGTTTTGCCATTCTAATGCCATTATCTGCATTGTAGGGCTATAGTAAGGTTGCTGGCTTGAAATTTAGCACTTGTAAAAAGATATTCGCTTATGAAATAAAAACACATTCTAAACAGTCTTTTGCCATTCTAATGCCATTATCTGCATTGTAGGGCTATAGTAAAGTTGCAGGCTTGAAATTTAGCACTTGTAAAAAGATATTCGCTTATGAAATAAAAACACATTCTAAACAGTCTTTTGCCATTCTAATGCCATTATCTGCATTGTAGGGCTATTTAGACTGTCTTAGTAAGGTTGCTGGCTTGAAATTTAGCACTTGTAAAAAGATATTCGCTTATGAAATAAAAACACATTCTAAACAGTCTTTTGCCATTCTAATGCCATTATCTGCATTGAAGGGCTATTTAGACTGTCTTAGTAAGGTTGCTGGCTTGAAATTTAGCACTTGTAAAAAGATATTCGCTTATGAAATAAAAACACATTCTAAACAGTGTTTTGCCATTCTAATGCCATTATCTGCATTGTAGGGCTATAGTAAGGTTGCAGGCTTGAAATTTAGCACTTGTAAAAAGATATTCGCTTATGAAATAAAAACACATTCTAAACAGTCTTTTGCCATTCTAATGCCATTATCTGCATTGTAGGGCTATAGTAAGGTTGCAGGCTTGAAATTTAGCACTTGTAAAAAGATATTCGCTTATGAAATAAAAACACATTCTAAACAGTCTTTTGCCATTCTAATGCCATTATCTGCATTGTAGGGCTATTTAGACTGTCTTAGTAAGGTTGCTGGCTTGAAATTTAGCACTTGTAAAAAGATATTCGCTTATGAAATAAAAACACATTCTAAACAGTCTTTTGCCATTCTAATGCCATTATCTGCATTGAAGGGCTATTTAGACTGTCTTAGTAAGGTTGCTGGCTTGAAATTTAGCACTTGTAAAAAGATATTCGCTTATGAAATAAAAACACATTCAAACAGTCTTTTGCCATTCTAATGCCATTATCTGCATTGTAGGGCTATAGTAAGGTTGCAGGCTTGAAATTTAGCACTTGTAAAAAGATATTCGCTTATGAAATAAAAACACATTCTAAACAGTCTTTTGCCATTCTAATGCCATTATCTGCATTGTAGGGCTATAGTAAGGTTGCAGGCTTGAAATTTAGCACTTGTAAAAAGATATTCGCTTATGAAATAAAAACACATTCTAAACAGTCTTTTGCCATTCTAATGCCATTATCTGCATTGTAGGGCTATTTAGACTGTCTTAGTAAGGTTGCTGGCTTGAAATTTAGCACTTGTAAAAAGATATTCGCTTATGAAATAAAAACACATTCTAAACAGTCTTTTGCCATTCTAATGCCATTATCTGCATTGTAGGGCTATAGTAAGGTTGCAGACTTGAAATTTAGCACTTGTAAAAAGATATTCGCTTATGAAATAAAAACACATTCTAAACAGTCTTTTGCCATTCTAATGCCATTATCTGCATTGTAGGGCTATAGTAAGGTTGCAGGCTTGAAATTTAGCACTTGTAAAAAGATATTTGCTTATGAAATAAAAACACATTCTAAACAGTCTTTTGCCATTCTAATGCCATTATCTGCATTGTAGGGCTATTTAGACTGTCTTAGTAAGGTTGCTGGCTTGAAATTTAGCACTTGTAAAAAGATATTCGCTTATGAAATAAAAACACATTCTAAACAGTCTTTTGCCATTCTAATGCCATTATCTGCATTGTAGGGCTATTTAGACTGTCTTAGTAAGGTTGCTGGCTTGAAATTTAGCACTTGTAAAAAGATATTCGCTTATGAAATAAAAACACATTCTAAACAGTGTTTTGCCATTCTAATGCCATTATCTGCATTGTAGGGCTATAGTAAGGTTGCTGGCTTGAAATTTAGCACTTGTAAAAAGATATTCGCTTATGAAATAAAAACACATTCTAAACAGTCTTTTGCCATTCTAATGCCATTATCTGCATTGTAGGGCTATTTAGACTGTCTTAGTAAGGTTGCTGGCTTGAAATTTAGCACTTGTAAAAAGATATTCGCTTATGAAATAAAAACACATTCTAAACAGTCTTTTGCCATTCTAATGCCATTATCTGCATTGAAGGGCTATTTAGACTGTCTTAGTAAGGTTGCTGGCTTGAAATTTAGCACTTGTAAAAAGATATTCGCTTATGAAATAAAAACACATTCTAAACAGTGTTTTGCCATTCTAATGCCATTATCTGCATTGTAGGGCTATAGTGAGGTTGCAGGCTTGAAATTTAGCACTTGTAAAAAGATATTCGCTTATGAAATAAAAACACATTCTAAACAGTATTTTGCCATTCTAATGCCATTATCTGCATTGTAGGGCTATAGTAAGGTTGCAGGCTTGAAATTTAGCACTTGTAAAAAGATATTCGCTTATGAAATAAAAACACATTCTAAACAGTGTTTTGCCATTCTAATGCCATTATCTGCATTGTAGGGCTATAGTAAGGTTGCAGGCTTGAAATTTAGCACTTGTAAAAAGATATTCGCTTATGAAATAAAAACACATTCTAAACAGTCTTTTGCCATTCTAATGCCATTATCTGCATTGTAGGGCTATAGTAAGGTTGCTGGCTTGAAATTTAGCACTTGTAAAAAGATATTCGCTTATGAAATAAAAACACATTCTAAACAGTCTTTTGCCATTCTAATGCCATTATCTGCATTGTAGGGCTATAGTAAGGTTGCAGGCTTGAAATTTAGCACTTGTAAAAAGATATTCGCTTATGAAATAAAAACACATTCTAAACAGTCTTTTGCCATTCTAATGCCATTATCTGCATTGTAGGGCTATAGTAAGGTTGCAGGCTTGAAATTTAGCACTTGTAAAAAGATATTCGCTTATGAAATAAAAACACATTCTAAACAGTCTTTTGCCATTCTAATGCCATTATCTGCATTGTAGGGCTATTTAGACTGTCTTAGTAAGGTTGCTGGCTTGAAATTTAGCACTTGTAAAAAGATATTCGCTTATGAAATAAAAACACATTCTAAACAGTGTTTTGCCATTCTAATGCCATTATCTGCATTGTAGGGCTATAGTAAGGTTGCTGGCTTGAAATTTAGCACTTGTAAAAAGATATTCGCTTATGAAATAAAAACACATTCTAAACAGTCTTTTGCCATTCTAATGCCATTATCTGCATTGTAGGGCTTATAGTAAGGTTGCAGGCTTGAAATTTAGCACTTGTAAAAAGATATTCGCTTATGAAATAAAAACACATTCTAAACAGTCTTTTGCCATTCTAATGCCATTATCTGCATTGAAGGGCTATTTAGACTGTCTTAGTAAGGTTGCTGGCTTGAAATTTAGCACTTGTAAAAAGATATTCGCTTATGAAATAAAAACACATTCTAAACAGTGTTTTGCCATTCTAATGCCATTATCTGCATTGTAGGGCTATAGTAAGGTTGCAGGCTTGAAATTTAGCACTTGTAAAAAGATATTCGCTTATGAAATAAAAACACATTCTAAACAGTCTTATGCCATTCTAATGCCATTATCTGCATTGTAGGGCTATAGTAAGGTTGCAGGCTTGAAATTTAGCACTTGTAAAAAGATATTCGCTTATGAAATAAAAACACATTCTAAACAGTCTTTTGCCATTCTAATGCCATTATCTGCATTGTAGGGCTATTTAGACTGTCTTAGTAAGGTTGCTGGCTTGAAATTTAGCACTTGTAAAAAGATATTCGCTTATGAAATAAAAACACATTCTAAACAGTCTTTTGCCATTCTAATGCCATTATCTGCATTGTAGGGCTATTTAGACTGTCTTAGTAAGGTTGCTGGCTTGAAATTTAGCACTTGTAAAAAGATATTCGCTTATGAAATAAAAACACATTCTAAACAGTCTTTTGCCATTCTAATGCCATTATCTGCATTGTAGGGCTATAGTAAGGTTGCAGGCTTGAAATTTAGCACTTGTAAAAAGATATTCGCTTATGAAATAAAAACACATTCTAAACAGTCTTTTGCCATTCTAATGCCATTATCTGCATTGTAGGGCTATTTAGACTGTCTTAGTAAGGTTGCAGGCTTGAAATTTAGCACTTGTAAAAAGATATTCGCTTATGAAATAAAAACACATTCTAAACAGTCTTTTGCCATTCTAATGCCATTATCTGCATTGAAGGGCTATTTAGACTGTCTTAGTAAGGTTGCTGGCTTGAAATTTAGCACTTGTAAAAAGATATTCGCTTATGAAATAAAAACACATTCTAAACAGTCTTTTGCCATTCTAATGCCATTATCTGCATTGTAGGGCTATTTAGACTGTCTTAGTAAGGTTGCAGGCTTGAAATTTAGCACTTGTAAAAAGATATTCGCTTATGAAATAAAAACACATTCTAAACAGTCTTTTGCCATTCTAATGCCATTATCTGCATTGTAGGGCTATTTAGACTGTCCTTAGTAAGGTTGCTGGCTTGAAATTTAGCACTTGTAAAAAGATATTCGCTTATGAAATAAAAACACATTCTAAACAGTCTTTTGCCATTCTAATGCCATTATCTGCATTGTAGGGCTATTTAGACTGTCTTAGTAAGGTTGCTGGCTTGAAATTTAGCACTTGTAAAAAGATATTCGCTTATGAAATAAAAACACATTCTAAACAGTGTTTTGCCATTCTAATGCCATTATCTGCATTGTAGGGCTATAGTAAGGTTGCAGGCTTGAAATTTAGCACTTGTAAAAAGATATTCGCTTATGAAATAAAAACACATTCTAAACAGTCTTTTGCCATTCTAATGCCATTATCTGCATTGTAGGGCTATAGTAAGGTTGCAGGCTTGAAATTTAGCACTTGTAAAAAGATATTCGCTTATGAAATAAAAACACATTCTAAACAGTCTTTTGCCATTCTAATGCCATTATCTGCATTGTAGGGCTATAGTAAGGTTGCAGGCTTGAAATTTAGCACTTGTAAAAAGATATTCGCTTATGAAATAAAAACACATTCTAAACAGTCTTTTGCCATTCTAATGCCATTATCTGCATTGTAGGGCTATTTAGACTGTCTTAGTAAGGTTGCTGGCTTGAAATTTAGCACTTGTAAAAAGATATTCGCTTATGAAATAAAAACACATTCTAAACAGTGTTTTGCCATTCTAATGCCATTATCTGCATTGTAGGGCTATAGTAAGGTTGCTGGCTTGAAATTTAGCACTTGTAAAAAGATATTCGCTTATGAAATAAAAACACATTCTAAACAGTCTTTTGCCATTCTAATGTCATTATCTGCATTGTAGGGCTTATAGTAAGGTTGCAGGCTTGAAATGTAGCACTTGTAAAAAGATATTCGCTTATGAAATAAAAACACATTCTAAACAGTCTTTTGCCATTCTAATGCCATTATCTGCATTGAAGGGCTATTTAGACTGTCTTAGTAAGGTTGCTGGCTTGAAATTTAGCACTTGTAAAAAGATATTCGCTTATGAAATAAAAACACATTCTAAACAGTGTTTTGCCATTCTAATGCCATTATCTGCATTGTAGGGCTATAGTAAGGTTGCAGGCTTGAAATTTAGCACTTGTAAAAAGATATTCGCTTATGAAATAAAAACACATTCTAAACAGTCTTATGCCATTCTAATGCCATTATCTGCATTGTAGGGCTATAGTAAGGTTGCAGGCTTGAAATTTAGCACTTGTAAAAAGATATTCGCTTATGAAATAAAAACACATTCTAAACAGTCTTTTGCCATTCTAATGCCATTATCTGCATTGTAGGGCTATTTAGACTGTCTTAGTAAGGTTGCTGGCTTGAAATTTAGCACTTGTAAAAAGATATTCGCTTATGAAATAAAAACACATTCTAAACAGTCTTTTGCCATTCTAATGCCATTATCTGCATTGTAGGGCTATTTAGACTGTCTTAGTAAGGTTGCTGGCTTGAAATTTAGCACTTGTAAAAAGATATTCGCTTATGAAATAAAAACACATTCTAAACAGTCTTTTGCCATTCTAATGCCATTATCTGCATTGTAGGGCTATAGTAAGGTTGCAGGCTTGAAATTTAGCACTTGTAAAAAGATATTCGCTTATGAAATAAAAACACATTCTAAACAGTCTTTTGCCATTCTAATGCCATTATCTGCATTGTAGGGCTATTTAGACTGTCTTAGTAAGGTTGCAGGCTTGAAATTTAGCACTTGTAAAAAGATATTCGCTTATGAAATAAAAACACATTCTAAACAGTCTTTTGCCATTCTAATGCCATTATCTGCATTGAAGGGCTATTTAGACTGTCTTAGTAAGGTTGCTGGCTTGAAATTTAGCACTTGTAAAAAGATATTCGCTTATGAAATAAAAACACATTCTAAACAGTCTTTTGCCATTCTAATGCCATTATCTGCATTGTAGGGCTATTTAGACTGTCTTAGTAAGGTTGCAGGCTTGAAATTTAGCACTTGTAAAAAGATATTCGCTTATGAAATAAAAACACATTCTAAACAGTCTTTTGCCATTCTAATGCCATTATCTGCATTGTAGGGCTATTTAGACTGTCTTAGTAAGGTTGCTGGCTTGAAATTTAGCACTTGTAAAAAGATATTCGCTTATGAAATAAAAACACATTCTAAACAGTCTTTTGCCATTCTAATGCCATTATCTGCATTGTAGGGCTATAGTAAGGTTGCAGGCTTGAAATTTAGCACTTGTAAAAAGATATTCGCTTATGAAATAAAAACACATTCTAAACAGTCTTTTGCCATTCTAATGCCATTATCTGCATTGTAGGGCTATAGTAAGGTTGCAGGCTTGAAATTTAGCACTTGTAAAAAGATATTCGCTTATGAAATAAAAACACATTCTAAACAGTCTTTTGCCATTCTAATGCCATTATCTGCATTGTAGGGCTATAGTAAGGTTGCAGGCTTGAAATTTAGCACTTGTAAAAAGATATTCGCTTATGAAATAAAAACACATTCTAAACAGTCTTTTGCCATTCTAATGCCATTATCTGCATTGTAGGGCTATTTAGACTGTCTTAGTAAGGTTGCTGGCTTGAAATTTAGCACTTGTAAAAAGATATTCGCTTATGAAATAAAAACACATTCTAAACAGTCTTTTGCCATTCTAATGCCATTATCTGCATTGTAGGGCTATTTAGACTGTCTTAGTAAGGTTGCTGGCTTGAAATTTAGCACTTGTAAAAAGATATTCGCTTATGAAATAAAAACACATTCTAAACAGTGTTTTGCCATTCTAATGCCATTATCTGCATTGTAGGGCTATAGTAAGGTTGCTGGCTTGAAATTTAGCACTTGTAAAAAGATATTCGCTTATGAAATAAAAACACATTCTAAACAGTCTTTTGCCATTCTAATGCCATTATCTGCATTGTAGGGCTATAGTAAAGTTGCAGGCTTGAAATTTAGCACTTGTAAAAAGATATTCGCTTATGAAATAAAAACACATTCTAAACAGTCTTTTGCCATTCTAATGCCATTATCTGCATTGTAGGGCTATTTAGACTGTCTTAGTAAGGTTGCTGGCTTGAAATTTAGCACTTGTAAAAAGATATTCGCTTATGAAATAAAAACACATTCTAAACAGTCTTTTGCCATTCTAATGCCATTATCTGCATTGAAGGGCTATTTAGACTGTCTTAGTAAGGTTGCTGGCTTGAAATTTAGCACTTGTAAAAAGATATTCGCTTATGAAATAAAAACACATTCTAAACAGTGTTTTGCCATTCTAATGCCATTATCTGCATTGTAGGGCTATAGTAAGGTTGCAGGCTTGAAATTTAGCACTTGTAAAAAGATATTCGCTTATGAAATAAAAACACATTCTAAACAGTCTTTTGCCATTCTAATGCCATTATCTGCATTGTAGGGCTATAGTAAGGTTGCAGGCTTGAAATTTAGCACTTGTAAAAAGATATTCGCTTATGAAATAAAAACACATTCTAAACAGTCTTTTGCCATTCTAATGCCATTATCTGCATTGTAGGGCTATTTAGACTGTCTTAGTAAGGTTGCTGGCTTGAAATTTAGCACTTGTAAAAAGATATTCGCTTATGAAATAAAAACACATTCTAAACAGTCTTTTGCCATTCTAATGCCATTATCTGCATTGAAGGGCTATTTAGACTGTCTTAGTAAGGTTGCTGGCTTGAAATTTAGCACTTGTAAAAAGATATTCGCTTATGAAATAAAAACACATTCTAAACAGTCTTTTGCCATTCTAATGCCATTATCTGCATTGTAGGGCTATAGTAAGGTTGCAGGCTTGAAATTTAGCACTTGTAAAAAGATATTCGCTTATGAAATAAAAACACATTCTAAACAGTCTTTTGCCATTCTAATGCCATTATCTGCATTGTAGGGCTATTTAGACTGTCTTAGTAAGGTTGCTGGCTTGAAATTTAGCACTTGTAAAAAGATATTCGCTTATGAAATAAAAACACATTCTAAACAGTCTTTTGCCATTCTAATGCCATTATCTGCATTGTAGGGCTATAGTAAGGTTGCAGACTTGAAATTTAGCACTTGTAAAAAGATATTCGCTTATGAAATAAAAACACATTCTAAACAGTCTTTTGCCATTCTAATGCCATTATCTGCATTGTAGGGCTATAGTAAGGTTGCAGGCTTGAAATTTAGCACTTGTAAAAAGATATTTGCTTATGAAATAAAAACACATTCTAAACAGTCTTTTGCCATTCTAATGCCATTATCTGCATTGTAGGGCTATTTAGACTGTCTTAGTAAGGTTGCTGGCTTGAAATTTAGCACTTGTAAAAAGATATTCGCTTATGAAATAAAAACACATTCTAAACAGTCTTTTGCCATTCTAATGCCATTATCTGCATTGTAGGGCTATTTAGACTGTCTTAGTAAGGTTGCTGGCTTGAAATTTAGCACTTGTAAAAAGATATTCGCTTATGAAATAAAAACACATTCTAAACAGTGTTTTGCCATTCTAATGCCATTATCTGCATTGTAGGGCTATAGTAAGGTTGCTGGCTTGAAATTTAGCACTTGTAAAAAGATATTCGCTTATGAAATAAAAACACATTCTAAACAGTCTTTTGCCATTCTAATGCCATTATCTGCATTGTAGGGCTATTTAGACTGTCTTAGTAAGGTTGCTGGCTTGAAATTTAGCACTTGTAAAAAGATATTCGCTTATGAAATAAAAACACATTCTAAACAGTCTTTTGCCATTCTAATGCCATTATCTGCATTGAAGGGCTATTTAGACTGTCTTAGTAAGGTTGCTGGCTTGAAATTTAGCACTTGTAAAAAGATATTCGCTTATGAAATAAAAACACATTCTAAACAGTGTTTTGCCATTCTAATGCCATTATCTGCATTGTAGGGCTATAGTAAGGTTGCAGGCTTGAAATTTAGCACTTGTAAAAAGATATTCGCTTATGAAATAAAAACACATTCTAAACAGTATTTTGCCATTCTAATGCCATTATCTGCATTGTAGGGCTATAGTAAGGTTGCAGGCTTGAAATTTAGCACTTGTAAAAAGATATTCGCTTATGAAATAAAAACACATTCTAAACAGTCTTTTGCCATTCTAATGCCATTATCTGCATTGTAGGGCTATTTAGACTGTCTTAGTAAGGTTGCTGGCTTGAAATTTAGCACTTGTAAAAAGATATTCGCTTATGAAATAAAAACACATTCTAAACAGTCTTTTGCCATTCTAATGCCATTATCTGCATTGAAGGGCTATTTAGACTGTCTTAGTAAGGTTGCTGGCTTGAAATTTAGCACTTGTAAAAAGATATTCGCTTATGAAATAAAAACACATTCTAAACAGTCTTTTGCCATTCTAATGCCATTATCTGCATTGTAGGGCTATAGTAAGGTTGCAGGCTTGAAATTTAGCACTTGTAAAAAGATATTCGCTTATGAAATAAAAACACATTCTAAACAGTCTTTTGCCATTCTAATGCAATTATCTGCATTGTAGGGCTATAGTAAGGTTGCAGGCTTGAAATTTAGCACTTGTAAAAAGATATTCGCTTATGAAATAAAAACACATTCTAAACAGTCTTTTGCCATTCTAATGCCATTATCTGCATTGTAGGGCTATTTAGACTGTCTTAGTAAGGTTGCTGGCTTGAAATTTAGCACTTGTAAAAAGATATTCGCTTATGAAATAAAAACACATTCTAAACAGTCTTTTGCCATTCTAATGCCATTATCTGCATTGTAGGGCTATTTAGACTGTCTTAGTAAGGTTGCTGGCTTGAAATTTAGCACTTGTAAAAAGATATTCGCTTATGAAATAAAAACACATTCTAAACAGTGTTTTGCCATTCTAATGCCATTATCTGCATTGTAGGGCTATAGTAAGGTTGCTGGCTTGAAATTTAGCACTTGTAAAAAGATATTAGCTTATGAAATAAAAACACATTCTAAACAGTCTTTTGCCATTCTAATGCCATTATCTGCATTGTAGGGCTATTTAGACTGTCTTAGTAAGGTTGCTGGCTTGAAATTTAGCACTTGTAAAAAGATATTCGCTTATGAAATAAAAACACATTCTAAACAGTCTTTTGCCATTCTAATGCCATTATCTGCATTGTAGGGCTATAGTAAGGTTGCTGGCTTGAAATTTAGCACTTGTAAAAAGATATTCGCTTATGAAATAAAAACACATTCTAAACAGTCTTTTGCCATTCTAATGCCATTATCTGCATTGTAGGGCTATAGTAAGGTTGCAGACTTGAAATTTAGCACTTGTAAAAAGATATTCGCTTATGAAATAAAAACACATTCTAAACAGTCTTTTGCCATTCTAATGCCATTATCTGCATTGTAGGGCTATAGTAAGGTTGCAGGCTTGAAATTTAGCACTTGTAAAAAGATATTTGCTTATGAAATAAAAACACATTCTAAACAGTCTTTTGCCATTCTAATGCCATTATCTGCATTGTAGGGCTATTTAGACTGTCTTAGTAAGGTTGCTGGCTTGAAATTTAGCACTTGTAAAAAGATATTCGCTTATGAAATAAAAACACATTCTAAACAGTCTTTTGCCATTCTAATGCCATTATCTGCATTGTAGGGCTATTTAGACTGTCTTAGTAAGGTTGCTGGCTTGAAATTTAGCACTTGTAAAAAGATATTCGCTTATGAAATAAAAACACATTCTAAACAGTGTTTTGCCATTCTAATGCCATTATCTGCATTGTAGGGCTATAGTAAGGTTGCTGGCTTGAAATTTAGCACTTGTAAAAAGATATTCGCTTATGAAATAAAAACACATTCTAAACAGTCTTTTGCCATTCTAATGCCATTATCTGCATTGTAGGGCTATTTAGACTGTCTTAGTAAGGTTGCTGGCTTGAAATTTAGCACTTGTAAAAAGATATTCGCTTATGAAATAAAAACACATTCTAAACAGTCTTTTGCCATTCTAATGCCATTATCTGCATTGAAGGGCTATTTAGACTGTCTTAGTAAGGTTGCTGGCTTGAAATTTAGCACTTGTAAAAAGATATTCGCTTATGAAATAAAAACACATTCTAAACAGTGTTTTGCCATTCTAATGCCATTATCTGCATTGTAGGGCTATAGTAAGGTTGCAGGCTTGAAATTTAGCACTTGTAAAAAGATATTCGCTTATGAAATAAAAACACATTCTAAACAGTATTTTGCCATTCTAATGCCATTATCTGCATTGTAGGGCTATAGTAAGGTTGCAGGCTTGAAATTTAGCACTTGTAAAAAGATATTCGCTTATGAAATAAAAACACATTCTAAACAGTCTTTTGCCATTCTAATGCCATTATCTGCATTGTAGGGCTATTTAGACTGTCTTAGTAAGGTTGCTGGCTTGAAATTTAGCACTTGTAAAAAGATATTCGCTTATGAAATAAAAACACATTCTAAACAGTCTTTTGCCATTCTAATGCCATTATCTGCATTGAAGGGCTATTTAGACTGTCTTAGTAAGGTTGCTGGCTTGAAATTTAGCACTTGTAAAAAGATATTCGCTTATGAAATAAAAACACATTCTAAACAGTCTTTTGCCATTCTAATGCCATTATCTGCATTGTAGGGCTATAGTAAGGTTGCAGGCTTGAAATTTAGCACTTGTAAAAAGATATTCGCTTATGAAATAAAAACACATTCTAAACAGTCTTTTGCCATTCTAATGCCATTATCTGCATTGTAGGGCTATTTAGACTGTCTTAGTAAGGTTGCTGGCTTGAAATTTAGCACTTGTAAAAAGATATTCGCTTATGAAATAAAAACACATTCTAAACAGTCTTTTGCCATTCTAATGCCATTATCTGCATTGAAGGGCTATTTAGACTGTCTTAGTAAGGTTGCTGGCTTGAAATTTAGCACTTGTAAAAAGATATTCGCTTATGAAATAAAAACACATTCTAAACAGTCTTTTGCCATTCTAATGCCATTATCTGCATTGTAGGGCTATAGTAAGGTTGCAGGCTTGAAATTTAGCACTTGTAAAAAGATATTCGCTTATGAAATAAAAACACATTCTAAACAGTCTTTTGCCATTCTAATGCAATTATCTGCATTGTAGGGCTATAGTAAGGTTGCAGGCTTGAAATTTAGCACTTGTAAAAAGATATTCGCTTATGAAATAAAAACACATTCTAAACAGTCTTTTGCCATTCTAATGCCATTATCTGCATTGTAGGGCTATTTAGACTGTCTTAGTAAGGTTGCTGGCTTGAAATTTAGCACTTGTAAAAAGATATTCGCTTATGAAATAAAAACACATTCTAAACAGTCTTTTGCCATTCTAATGCCATTATCTGCATTGTAGGGCTATTTAGACTGTCTTAGTAAGGTTGCTGGCTTGAAATTTAGCACTTGTAAAAAGATATTCGCTTATGAAATAAAAACACATTCTAAACAGTGTTTTGCCATTCTAATGCCATTATCTGCATTGTAGGGCTATAGTAAGGTTGCTGGCTTGAAATTTAGCACTTGTAAAAAGATATTAGCTTATGAAATAAAAACACATTCTAAACAGTCTTTTGCCATTCTAATGCCATTATCTGCATTGTAGGGCTATTTAGACTGTCTTAGTAAGGTTGCTGGCTTGAAATTTAGCACTTGTAAAAAGATATTCGCTTATGAAATAAAAACACATTCTAAACAGTCTTTTGCCATTCTAATGCCATTATCTGCATTGTAGGGCTATAGTAAGGTTGCAGGCTTGAAATTTAGCACTTGTAAAAAGATATTCGCTTATGAAATAAAAACACATTCTAAACAGTCTTTTGCCATTCTAATGCCATTATCTGCATTGTAGGGCTATTTAGACTGTCTTAGTAAGGTTGCTGGCTTGAAATTTAGCACTTGTAAAAAGATATTCGCTTATGAAATAAAAACACATTCTAAACAGTCTTTTGCCATTCTAATGCCATTATCTGCATTGTAGGGCTATAGTAAGGTTGCAGGCTTGAAATTTAGCACTTGTAAAAAGATATTCGCTTATGAAATAAAAACACATTCTAAACAGTCTTTTGCCATTCTAATGCCATTATCTGCATTGTAGGGCTATTTAGACTGTCTTAGTAAGGTTGCTGGCTTGAAATTTAGCACTTGTAAAAAGATATTCGCTTATGAAATAAAAACACATTCTAAACAGTCTTTTGCCATTCTAATGCCATTATCTGCATTGAAGGGCTATTTAGACTGTCTTAGTAAGGTTGCAGGCTTGAAATTTAGCACTTGTAAAAAGATATTCGCTTATGAAATAAAAACACATTCTAAACAGTCTTTTGCCATTCTAATGCCATTATCTGCATTGTAGGGCTATTTAGACTGTCTTAGTAAGGTTGCTGGCTTGAAATTTAGCACTTGTAAAAAGATATTCGCTTATGAAATAAAAACACATTCTAAACAGTCTTTTGCCATTCTAATGCCATTATCTGCATTGTAGGGCTATAGTAAGGTTGCAGGCTTGAAATTTAGCACTTGTAAAAAGATATTCGCTTATGAAATAAAAACACATTCTAAACAGTCTTTTGCCATTCTAATGCCATTATCTGCATTGTAGGGCTATTTAGACTGTCTTAGTAAGGTTGCTGGCTTGAAATTTAGCACTTGTAAAAAGATATTCGCTTATGAAATAAAAACACATTCTAAACTGTCTTTTGCCATTCTAATGCCATTATCTGTATTGAAGGGCTATTTAGACTGTCTTAGTAAGGTTGCTGGCTTGAAATTTAGCACTTGTAAAAAGATATTCGCTTATGAAATAAAAAACACATTCTAAACAGTCTTTTGCCATTCTAATGCCATTATCTGCATTGTAGGGCTATTTAGACTGTCTTAGTAAGGTTGCTGGCTTGAAATTTAGCACTTGTAAAAAGATATTCGCTTATGAAATAAAAACACATTCTAAACAGTCTTTTGCCATTCTAATGCCATTATCTGCATTGTAGGGCTATTTAGACTGTCTTAGTAAGGTTGCTGGCTTGAAATTTAGCACTTGTAAAAAGATATTCGCTTATGAAATAAAAACACATTCTAAACAGTCTTTTGCCATTCTAATGCCATTATCTGCATTGTAGGGCTATAGTAAGGTTGCAGGCTTGAAATGTAGCACTTGTAAAAAGATATTCGCTTATGAAATAAAAACACATTCTAAACAGTCTTTTGCCATTCTAATGCCATTATCTGCATTGTAGGGCTATAGTAAGGTTGCTGGCTTGAAATTTAGCACTTGTAAAAAGATATTCGCTTATGAAATAAAAACACATTCTAAACAGTCTTTTGCCATTCTAATGCCATTATCTGCATTGTAGGGCTATTTAGACTGTCTTAGTAAGGTTGCTGGCTTGAAATTTAGCACTTGTAAAAAGATATTCGCTTATGAAATAAAAACACATTCTAAACTGTCTTTTGCCATTCTAATGCCATTATCTGCATTGAAGGGCTATTTAGACTGTCTTAGTAAGGTTGCTGGCTTGAAATTTAGCACTTGTAAAAAGATATTCGCTTATGAAATAAAAACACATTCTAAACAGTCTTTTGCCATTCTAATGCCATTATCTGCATTGTAGGGCTATAGTAAGGTTGCAGACTTGAAATTTAGCACTTGTAAAAAGATATTCGCTTATGAAATAAAAACACATTCTAAACAGTCTTTTGCCATTCTAATGCCATTATCTGCATTGTAGGGCTATAGTAAGGTTGCAGGCTTGAAATTTAGCACTTGTAAAAAGATATTTGCTTATGAAATAAAAACACATTCTAAACAGTCTTTTGCCATTCTAATGCCATTATCTGCATTGTAGGGCTATTTAGACTGTCTTAGTAAGGTTGCTGGCTTGAAATTTAGCACTTGTAAAAAGATATTCGCTTATGAAATAAAAACACATTCTAAACAGTCTTTTGCCATTCTAATGCCATTATCTGCATTGTAGGGCTATTTAGACTGTCTTAGTAAGGTTGCAGGCTTGAAATTTAGCACTTGTAAAAAGATATTCGCTTATGAAATAAAAACACATTCTAAACAGTCTTTTGCCATTCTAATGCCATTATCTGCATTGTAGGGCTATTTAGACTGTCTTAGTAAGGTTGCTGGCTTGAAATTTAGCACTTGTAAAAAGATATTCGCTTATGAAATAAAAACACATTCTAAACAGTCTTTTGCCATTCTAATGCCATTATCTGCATTGTAGGGCTATAGTAAGGTTGCAGGCTTGAAATTTAGCACTTGTAAAAAGATATTCGCTTATGAAATAAAAACACATTCTAAACAGTCTTTTGCCATTCTAATGCCATTATCTGCATTGTAGGGCTATAGTAAGGTTGCAGGCTTGAAATTTAGCACTTGTAAAAAGATATTCGCTTATGAAATAAAAACACATTCTAAACAGTCTTTTGCCATTCTAATGCCATTATCTGCATTGTAGGGCTATAGTAAGGTTGCAGGCTTGAAATTTAGCACTTGTAAAAAGATATTCGCTTATGAAATAAAAACACATTCTAAACAGTCTTTTGCCATTCTAATGCCATTATCTGCATTGTAGGGCTATTTAGACTGTCTTAGTAAGGTTGCTGGCTTGAAATTTAGCACTTGTAAAAAGATATTCGCTTATGAAATAAAAACACATTCTAAACAGTCTTTTGCCATTCTAATGCCATTATCTGCATTGTAGGGCTATTTAGACTGTCTTAGTAAGGTTGCTGGCTTGAAATTTAGCACTTGTAAAAAGATATTCGCTTATGAAATAAAAACACATTCTAAACAGTGTTTTGCCATTCTAATGCCATTATCTGCATTGTAGGGCTATAGTAAGGTTGCTGGCTTGAAATTTAGCACTTGTAAAAAGATATTCGCTTATGAAATAAAAACACATTCTAAACAGTCTTTTGCCATTCTAATGCCATTATCTGCATTGTAGGGCTATAGTAAAGTTGCAGGCTTGAAATTTAGCACTTGTAAAAAGATATTCGCTTATGAAATAAAAACACATTCTAAACAGTCTTTTGCCATTCTAATGCCATTATCTGCATTGTAGGGCTATTTAGACTGTCTTAGTAAGGTTGCTGGCTTGAAATTTAGCACTTGTAAAAAGATATTCGCTTATGAAATAAAAACACATTCTAAACAGTCTTTTGCCATTCTAATGCCATTATCTGCATTGAAGGGCTATTTAGACTGTCTTAGTAAGGTTGCTGGCTTGAAATTTAGCACTTGTAAAAAGATATTCGCTTATGAAATAAAAACACATTCTAAACAGTGTTTTGCCATTCTAATGCCATTATCTGCATTGTAGGGCTATAGTAAGGTTGCAGGCTTGAAATTTAGCACTTGTAAAAAGATATTCGCTTATGAAATAAAAACACATTCTAAACAGTCTTTTGCCATTCTAATGCCATTATCTGCATTGTAGGGCTATAGTAAGGTTGCAGGCTTGAAATTTAGCACTTGTAAAAAGATATTCGCTTATGAAATAAAAACACATTCTAAACAGTCTTTTGCCATTCTAATGCCATTATCTGCATTGTAGGGCTATTTAGACTGTCTTAGTAAGGTTGCTGGCTTGAAATTTAGCACTTGTAAAAAGATATTCGCTTATGAAATAAAAACACATTCTAAACAGTCTTTTGCCATTCTAATGCCATTATCTGCATTGAAGGGCTATTTAGACTGTCTTAGTAAGGTTGCTGGCTTGAAATTTAGCACTTGTAAAAAGATATTCGCTTATGAAATAAAAACACATTCTAAACAGTCTTTTGCCATTCTAATGCCATTATCTGCATTGTAGGGCTATAGTAAGGTTGCAGGCTTGAAATTTAGCACTTGTAAAAAGATATTCGCTTATGAAATAAAAACACATTCTAAACAGTCTTTTGCCATTCTAATGCCATTATCTGCATTGTAGGGCTATTTAGACTGTCTTAGTAAGGTTGCTGGCTTGAAATTTAGCACTTGTAAAAAGATATTCGCTTATGAAATAAAAACACATTCTAAACAGTCTTTTGCCATTCTAATGCCATTATCTGCATTGTAGGGCTATAGTAAGGTTGCAGACTTGAAATTTAGCACTTGTAAAAAGATATTCGCTTATGAAATAAAAACACATTCTAAACAGTCTTTTGCCATTCTAATGCCATTATCTGCATTGTAGGGCTATAGTAAGGTTGCAGGCTTGAAATTTAGCACTTGTAAAAAGATATTTGCTTATGAAATAAAAACACATTCTAAACAGTCTTTTGCCATTCTAATGCCATTATCTGCATTGTAGGGCTATTTAGACTGTCTTAGTAAGGTTGCTGGCTTGAAATTTAGCACTTGTAAAAAGATATTCGCTTATGAAATAAAAACACATTCTAAACAGTCTTTTGCCATTCTAATGCCATTATCTGCATTGTAGGGCTATTTAGACTGTCTTAGTAAGGTTGCTGGCTTGAAATTTAGCACTTGTAAAAAGATATTCGCTTATGAAATAAAAACACATTCTAAACAGTGTTTTGCCATTCTAATGCCATTATCTGCATTGTAGGGCTATAGTAAGGTTGCTGGCTTGAAATTTAGCACTTGTAAAAAGATATTCGCTTATGAAATAAAAACACATTCTAAACAGTCTTTTGCCATTCTAATGCCATTATCTGCATTGTAGGGCTATTTAGACTGTCTTAGTAAGGTTGCTGGCTTGAAATTTAGCACTTGTAAAAAGATATTCGCTTATGAAATAAAAACACATTCTAAACAGTCTTTTGCCATTCTAATGCCATTATCTGCATTGAAGGGCTATTTAGACTGTCTTAGTAAGGTTGCTGGCTTGAAATTTAGCACTTGTAAAAAGATATTCGCTTATGAAATAAAAACACATTCTAAACAGTGTTTTGCCATTCTAATGCCATTATCTGCATTGTAGGGCTATAGTAAGGTTGCAGGCTTGAAATTTAGCACTTGTAAAAAGATATTCGCTTATGAAATAAAAACACATTCTAAACAGTATTTTGCCATTCTAATGCCATTATCTGCATTGTAGGGCTATAGTAAGGTTGCAGGCTTGAAATTTAGCACTTGTAAAAAGATATTCGCTTATGAAATAAAAACACATTCTAAACAGTCTTTTGCCATTCTAATGCCATTATCTGCATTGTAGGGCTATTTAGACTGTCTTAGTAAGGTTGCTGGCTTGAAATTTAGCACTTGTAAAAAGATATTCGCTTATGAAATAAAAACACATTCTAAACAGTCTTTTGCCATTCTAATGCCATTATCTGCATTGAAGGGCTATTTAGACTGTCTTAGTAAGGTTGCTGGCTTGAAATTTAGCACTTGTAAAAAGATATTCGCTTATGAAATAAAAACACATTCTAAACAGTCTTTTGCCATTCTAATGCCATTATCTGCATTGTAGGGCTATAGTAAGGTTGCAGGCTTGAAATTTAGCACTTGTAAAAAGATATTCGCTTATGAAATAAAAACACATTCTAAACAGTCTTTTGCCATTCTAATGCAATTATCTGCATTGTAGGGCTATAGTAAGGTTGCAGGCTTGAAATTTAGCACTTGTAAAAAGATATTCGCTTATGAAATAAAAACACATTCTAAACAGTCTTTTGCCATTCTAATGCCATTATCTGCATTGTAGGGCTATTTAGACTGTCTTAGTAAGGTTGCTGGCTTGAAATTTAGCACTTGTAAAAAGATATTCGCTTATGAAATAAAAACACATTCTAAACAGTCTTTTGCCATTCTAATGCCATTATCTGCATTGTAGGGCTATTTAGACTGTCTTAGTAAGGTTGCTGGCTTGAAATTTAGCACTTGTAAAAAGATATTCGCTTATGAAATAAAAACACATTCTAAACAGTGTTTTGCCATTCTAATGCCATTATCTGCATTGTAGGGCTATAGTAAGGTTGCTGGCTTGAAATTTAGCACTTGTAAAAAGATATTAGCTTATGAAATAAAAACACATTCTAAACAGTCTTTTGCCATTCTAATGCCATTATCTGCATTGTAGGGCTATTTAGACTGTCTTAGTAAGGTTGCTGGCTTGAAATTTAGCACTTGTAAAAAGATATTCGCTTATGAAATAAAAACACATTCTAAACAGTCTTTTGCCATTCTAATGCCATTATCTGCATTGTAGGGCTATAGTAAGGTTGCTGGCTTGAAATTTAGCACTTGTAAAAAGATATTCGCTTATGAAATAAAAACACATTCTAAACAGTCTTTTGCCATTCTAATGCCATTATCTGCATTGTAGGGCTATAGTAAGGTTGCAGACTTGAAATTTAGCACTTGTAAAAAGATATTCGCTTATGAAATAAAAACACATTCTAAACAGTCTTTTGCCATTCTAATGCCATTATCTGCATTGTAGGGCTATAGTAAGGTTGCAGGCTTGAAATTTAGCACTTGTAAAAAGATATTTGCTTATGAAATAAAAACACATTCTAAACAGTCTTTTGCCATTCTAATGCCATTATCTGCATTGTAGGGCTATTTAGACTGTCTTAGTAAGGTTGCTGGCTTGAAATTTAGCACTTGTAAAAAGATATTCGCTTATGAAATAAAAACACATTCTAAACAGTCTTTTGCCATTCTAATGCCATTATCTGCATTGTAGGGCTATTTAGACTGTCTTAGTAAGGTTGCTGGCTTGAAATTTAGCACTTGTAAAAAGATATTCGCTTATGAAATAAAAACACATTCTAAACAGTGTTTTGCCATTCTAATGCCATTATCTGCATTGTAGGGCTATAGTAAGGTTGCTGGCTTGAAATTTAGCACTTGTAAAAAGATATTCGCTTATGAAATAAAAACACATTCTAAACAGTCTTTTGCCATTCTAATGCCATTATCTGCATTGTAGGGCTATTTAGACTGTCTTAGTAAGGTTGCTGGCTTGAAATTTAGCACTTGTAAAAAGATATTCGCTTATGAAATAAAAACACATTCTAAACAGTCTTTTGCCATTCTAATGCCATTATCTGCATTGAAGGGCTATTTAGACTGTCTTAGTAAGGTTGCTGGCTTGAAATTTAGCACTTGTAAAAAGATATTCGCTTATGAAATAAAAACACATTCTAAACAGTGTTTTGCCATTCTAATGCCATTATCTGCATTGTAGGGCTATAGTAAGGTTGCAGGCTTGAAATTTAGCACTTGTAAAAAGATATTCGCTTATGAAATAAAAACACATTCTAAACAGTATTTTGCCATTCTAATGCCATTATCTGCATTGTAGGGCTATAGTAAGGTTGCAGGCTTGAAATTTAGCACTTGTAAAAAGATATTCGCTTATGAAATAAAAACACATTCTAAACAGTCTTTTGCCATTCTAATGCCATTATCTGCATTGTAGGGCTATTTAGACTGTCTTAGTAAGGTTGCTGGCTTGAAATTTAGCACTTGTAAAAAGATATTCGCTTATGAAATAAAAACACATTCTAAACAGTCTTTTGCCATTCTAATGCCATTATCTGCATTGAAGGGCTATTTAGACTGTCTTAGTAAGGTTGCTGGCTTGAAATTTAGCACTTGTAAAAAGATATTCGCTTATGAAATAAAAACACATTCTAAACAGTCTTTTGCCATTCTAATGCCATTATCTGCATTGTAGGGCTATAGTAAGGTTGCAGGCTTGAAATTTAGCACTTGTAAAAAGATATTCGCTTATGAAATAAAAACACATTCTAAACAGTCTTTTGCCATTCTAATGCCATTATCTGCATTGTAGGGCTATTTAGACTGTCTTAGTAAGGTTGCTGGCTTGAAATTTAGCACTTGTAAAAAGATATTCGCTTATGAAATAAAAACACATTCTAAACAGTCTTTTGCCATTCTAATGCCATTATCTGCATTGAAGGGCTATTTAGACTGTCTTAGTAAGGTTGCTGGCTTGAAATTTAGCACTTGTAAAAAGATATTCGCTTATGAAATAAAAACACATTCTAAACAGTCTTTTGCCATTCTAATGCCATTATCTGCATTGTAGGGCTATAGTAAGGTTGCAGGCTTGAAATTTAGCACTTGTAAAAAGATATTCGCTTATGAAATAAAAACACATTCTAAACAGTCTTTTGCCATTCTAATGCAATTATCTGCATTGTAGGGCTATAGTAAGGTTGCAGGCTTGAAATTTAGCACTTGTAAAAAGATATTCGCTTATGAAATAAAAACACATTCTAAACAGTCTTTTGCCATTCTAATGCCATTATCTGCATTGTAGGGCTATTTAGACTGTCTTAGTAAGGTTGCTGGCTTGAAATTTAGCACTTGTAAAAAGATATTCGCTTATGAAATAAAAACACATTCTAAACAGTCTTTTGCCATTCTAATGCCATTATCTGCATTGTAGGGCTATTTAGACTGTCTTAGTAAGGTTGCTGGCTTGAAATTTAGCACTTGTAAAAAGATATTCGCTTATGAAATAAAAACACATTCTAAACAGTGTTTTGCCATTCTAATGCCATTATCTGCATTGTAGGGCTATAGTAAGGTTGCTGGCTTGAAATTTAGCACTTGTAAAAAGATATTAGCTTATGAAATAAAAACACATTCTAAACAGTCTTTTGCCATTCTAATGCCATTATCTGCATTGTAGGGCTATTTAGACTGTCTTAGTAAGGTTGCTGGCTTGAAATTTAGCACTTGTAAAAAGATATTCGCTTATGAAATAAAAACACATTCTAAACAGTCTTTTGCCATTCTAATGCCATTATCTGCATTGTAGGGCTATAGTAAGGTTGCAGGCTTGAAATTTAGCACTTGTAAAAAGATATTCGCTTATGAAATAAAAACACATTCTAAACAGTCTTTTGCCATTCTAATGCCATTATCTGCATTGTAGGGCTATTTAGACTGTCTTAGTAAGGTTGCTGGCTTGAAATTTAGCACTTGTAAAAAGATATTCGCTTATGAAATAAAAACACATTCTAAACAGTCTTTTGCCATTCTAATGCCATTATCTGCATTGAAGGGCTATTTAGACTGTCTTAGTAAGGTTGCAGGCTTGAAATTTAGCACTTGTAAAAAGATATTCGCTTATGAAATAAAAACACATTCTAAACAGTCTTTTGCCATTCTAATGCCATTATCTGCATTGTAGGGCTATTTAGACTGTCTTAGTAAGGTTGCTGGCTTGAAATTTAGCACTTGTAAAAAGATATTCGCTTATGAAATAAAAACACATTCTAAACAGTCTTTTGCCATTCTAATGCCATTATCTGCATTGTAGGGCTATAGTAAGGTTGCAGGCTTGAAATTTAGCACTTGTAAAAAGATATTCGCTTATGAAATAAAAACACATTCTAAACAGTCTTTTGCCATTCTAATGCCATTATCTGCATTGTAGGGCTATTTAGACTGTCTTAGTAAGGTTGCTGGCTTGAAATTTAGCACTTGTAAAAAGATATTCGCTTATGAAATAAAAACACATTCTAAACTGTCTTTTGCCATTCTAATGCCATTATCTGTATTGAAGGGCTATTTAGACTGTCTTAGTAAGGTTGCTGGCTTGAAATTTAGCACTTGTAAAAAGATATTCGCTTATGAAATAAAAAACACATTCTAAACAGTCTTTTGCCATTCTAATGCCATTATCTGCATTGTAGGGCTATTTAGACTGTCTTAGTAAGGTTGCTGGCTTGAAATTTAGCACTTGTAAAAAGATATTCGCTTATGAAATAAAAACACATTCTAAACAGTCTTTTGCCATTCTAATGCCATTATCTGCATTGTAGGGCTATTTAGACTGTCTTAGTAAGGTTGCAGGCTTGAAATTTAGCACTTGTAAAAAGATATTCGCTTATGAAATAAAAACACATTCTAAACAGTCTTTTGCCATTCTAATGCCATTATCTGCATTGTAGGGCTATAGTAAGGTTGCAGGCTTGAAATTTAGCACTTGTAAAAAGATATTCGCTTATGAAATAAAAACACATTCTAAACAGTCTTTTGCCATTCTAATGCAATTATCTGCATTGTAGGGCTATAGTAAGGTTGCAGGCTTGAAATTTAGCACTTGTAAAAAGATATTCGCTTATGAAATAAAAACACATTCTAAACAGTCTTTTGCCATTCTAATGCCATTATCTGCATTGTAGGGCTATTTAGACTGTCTTAGTAAGGTTGCTGGCTTGAAATTTAGCACTTGTAAAAAGATATTCGCTTATGAAATAAAAACACATTCTAAACAGTCTTTTGCCATTCTAATGCCATTATCTGCATTGTAGGGCTATTTAGACTGTCTTAGTAAGGTTGCTGGCTTGAAATTTAGCACTTGTAAAAAGATATTCGCTTATGAAATAAAAACACATTCTAAACAGTGTTTTGCCATTCTAATGCCATTATCTGCATTGTAGGGCTATAGTAAGGTTGCTGGCTTGAAATTTAGCACTTGTAAAAAGATATTAGCTTATGAAATAAAAACACATTCTAAACAGTCTTTTGCCATTCTAATGCCATTATCTGCATTGTAGGGCTATTTAGACTGTCTTAGTAAGGTTGCTGGCTTGAAATTTAGCACTTGTAAAAAGATATTCGCTTATGAAATAAAAACACATTCTAAACAGTCTTTTGCCATTCTAATGCCATTATCTGCATTGTAGGGCTATAGTAAGGTTGCAGGCTTGAAATTTAGCACTTGTAAAAAGATATTCGCTTATGAAATAAAAACACATTCTAAACAGTCTTTTGCCATTCTAATGCCATTATCTGCATTGTAGGGCTATTTAGACTGTCTTAGTAAGGTTGCTGGCTTGAAATTTAGCACTTGTAAAAAGATATTCGCTTATGAAATAAAAACACATTCTAAACAGTCTTTTGCCATTCTAATGCCATTATCTGCATTGAAGGGCTATTTAGACTGTCTTAGTAAGGTTGCAGGCTTGAAATTTAGCACTTGTAAAAAGATATTCGCTTATGAAATAAAAACACATTCTAAACAGTCTTTTGCCATTCTAATGCCATTATCTGCATTGTAGGGCTATTTAGACTGTCTTAGTAAGGTTGCTGGCTTGAAATTTAGCACTTGTAAAAAGATATTCGCTTATGAAATAAAAACACATTCTAAACAGTCTTTTGCCATTCTAATGCCATTATCTGCATTGTAGGGCTATAGTAAGGTTGCAGGCTTGAAATTTAGCACTTGTAAAAAGATATTCGCTTATGAAATAAAAACACATTCTAAACAGTCTTTTGCCATTCTAATGCCATTATCTGCATTGTAGGGCTATTTAGACTGTCTTAGTAAGGTTGCTGGCTTGAAATTTAGCACTTGTAAAAAGATATTCGCTTATGAAATAAAAACACATTCTAAACTGTCTTTTGCCATTCTAATGCCATTATCTGTATTGAAGGGCTATTTAGACTGTCTTAGTAAGGTTGCTGGCTTGAAATTTAGCACTTGTAAAAAGATATTCGCTTATGAAATAAAAACACATTCTAAACAGTCTTTTGCCATTCTAATGCCATTATCTGCATTGTAGGGCTATAGTAAGGTTGCAGGCTTGAAATTTAGCACTTGTAAAAAGATATTCGCTTATGAAATAAAAACACATTCTAAACAGTCTTTTGCCATTCTAATGCCATTATCTGCATTGTAGGGCTATTTAGACTGTCTTAGTAAGGTTGCTGGCTTGAAATTTAGCACTTGTAAAAAGATATTCGCTTATGAAATAAAAACACATTCTAAACTGTCTTTTGCCATTCTAATGCCATTATCTGTATTGAAGGGCTATTTAGACTGTCTTAGTAAGGTTGCTGGCTTGAAATTTAGCACTTGTAAAAAGATATTCGCTTATGAAATAAAAACACATTCTAAACTGTCTTTTGCCATTCTAATGCCATTATCTGCATTGTAGGGCTATAGTAAGGTTGCAGGCTTGAAATTTAGCACTTGTAAAAAGATATTCGCTTATGAAATAAAAACACATTCTAAACAGTCTTTTGCCATTCTAATGCCATTATCTGCATTGTAGGGCTATTTAGACTGTCTTAGTAAGGTTGCTGGCTTGAAATTTAGCACTTGTAAAAAGATATTCGCTTATGAAATAAAAACACATTCTAAACTGTCTTTTGCCATTCTAATGCCATTATCTGTATTGAAGGGCTATTTAGACTGTCTTAGTAAGGTTGCTGGCTTGAAATTTAGCACTTGTAAAAAGATATTCGCTTATGAAATAAAAAACACATTCTAAACAGTCTTTTGCCATTCTAATGCCATTATCTGCATTGTAGGGCTATTTAGACTGTCTTAGTAAGGTTGCTGGCTTGAAATTTAGCACTTGTAAAAAGATATTCGCTTATGAAATAAAAACACATTCTAAACAGTCTTTTGCCATTCTAATGCCATTATCTGCATTGTAGGGCTATTTAGACTGTCTTAGTAAGGTTGCTGGCTTGAAATTTAGCACTTGTAAAAAGATATTCGCTTATGAAATAAAAACACATTCTAAACAGTCTTTTGCCATTCTAATGCCATTATCTGCATTGTAGGGCTATAGTAAGGTTGCAGGCTTGAAATGTAGCACTTGTAAAAAGATATTCGCTTATGAAATAAAAACACATTCTAAACAGTCTTTTGCCATTCTAATGCCATTATCTGCATTGTAGGGCTATAGTAAGGTTGCTGGCTTGAAATTTAGCACTTGTAAAAAGATATTCGCTTATGAAATAAAAACACATTCTAAACAGTCTTTTGCCATTCTAATGCCATTATCTGCATTGTAGGGCTATTTAGACTGTCTTAGTAAGGTTGCTGGCTTGAAATTTAGCACTTGTAAAAAGATATTCGCTTATGAAATAAAAACACATTCTAAACTGTCTTTTGCCATTCTAATGCCATTATCTGCATTGAAGGGCTATTTAGACTGTCTTAGTAAGGTTGCTGGCTTGAAATTTAGCACTTGTAAAAAGATATTCGCTTATGAAATAAAAACACATTCTAAACAGTCTTTTGCCATTCTAATGCCATTATCTGCATTGTAGGGCTATTTAGACTGTCTTAGTAAGGTTGCTGGCTTGAAATTTAGCACTTGTAAAAAGATATTCGCTTATGAAATAAAAACACATTCTAAACAGTCTTTTGCCATTCTAATGCCATTATCTGCATTGTAGGGCTATTTAGACTGTCTTAGTAAGGTTGCTGGCTTGAAATTTAGCACTTGTAAAAAGATATTCGCTTATGAAATAAAAACACATTCTAAACAGTCTTTTGCCATTCTAATGCCATTATCTGCATTGAAGGGCTATTTAGACTGTCTTAGTAAGGTTGCTGGCTTGAAATTGAGCACTTGTAAAAAGATATTCGCTTATGAAATAAAAACACATTCTAAACAGTCTTTTGCCATTCTAATGCCATTATCTGCATTGTAGGGCTATTTAGACTGTCTTAGTAAGGTTGCTGGCTTGAAATTTAGCACTTGTAAAAAGATATTCGCTTATGAAATAAAAACACATTCTAAACAGTCTTTTGCCATTCTAATGCCATTATCTGCATTGTAGGGCTATAGTAAGGTTGCAGGCTTGAAATTTAGCACTTGTAAAAAGATATTCGCTTATGAAATAAAAACACATTCTAAACAGTCTTTTGCCATTCTAATGCCATTATCTGCATTGTAGGGCTATTTAGACTGTCTTAGTAAGGTTGCTGGCTTGAAATTTAGCACTTGTAAAAAGATATTCGCTTATGAAATAAAAACACATTCTAAACAGTCTTTTGCCATTCTAATGCCATTATCTGCATTGAAGGGCTATTTAGACTGTCTTAGTAAGGTTGCTGGCTTGAAATTTAGCACTTGTAAAAAGATATTCGCTTATGAAATAAAAACACATTCTAAACAGTCTTTTGCCATTCTAATGCCATTATCTGCATTGTAGGGCTATAGTAAGGTTGCAGGCTTGAAATTTAGCACTTGTAAAAAGATATTCGCTTATGAAATAAAAACACATTCTAAACAGTCTTTTGCCATTCTACTGCCATTATCTGCATTGTAGGGCTATAGTAAGGTTGCTGGCTTGAAATTTAGCACTTGTAAAAAGATATTCGCTTATGAAATAAAAACACATTCTAAACAGTCTTTTGCCATTCTAATGCCATTATCTGCATTGTAGGGCTATTTAGACTGTCTTAGTAAGGTTGCTGGCTTGAAATTTAGCACTTGTAAAAAGATATTCGCTTATGAAATAAAAACACATTCTAAACAGTCTTTTGCCATTCTAATGCCATTATCTGCATTGAAGGGCTATTTAGACTGTCTTAGTAAGGTTGCAGGCTTGAAATTTAGCACTTGTAAAAAGATATTCGCTTATGAAATAAAAACACATTCTAAACAGTCTTTTGCCATTCTAATGCCATTATCTGCATTGTAGGGCTATTTAGACTGTCTTAGTAAGGTTGCTGGCTTGAAATTTAGCACTTGTAAAAAGATATTCGCTTATGAAATAAAAACACATTCTAAACAGTCTTTTGCCATTCTAATGCCATTATCTGCATTGTAGGGCTATAGTAAGGTTGCAGACTTGAAATTTAGCACTTGTTAAAAGATATTCGCTTATGAAATAAAAACACATTCTAAACAGTCTTTTGCCATTCTAATGCCATTATCTGCATTGTAGGGCTATAGTAAGGTTGCTGGCTTGAAATTTAGCACTTGTAAAAAGATATTCGCTTATGAAATAAAAACACATTCTAAACAGTCTTTTGCCATTCTAATGCCATTATCTGCATTGTAGGGCTATAGTAAGGTTGCAGGCTTGAAATTTAGCACTTGTAAAAAGATATTCGCTTATGAAATAAAAACACATTCTAAACAGTCTTTTGCCATTCTAATGCCATTATCTGCATTGTATGGCTATAGTAAGGTTGCAGGCTTGAAATTTTGCACTTGTAAAAAGATATTCGCTTATGAAATAAAAACACATTCTAAACAGTCTTTTGCCATTCTAATGCCATTATCTGCATTGTAGGGCTATAGTAAGGTTGCAGGCTTGAAATTTAGCACTTGTAAACAGATATTCGCTTATGAAATAAAAACACATTCTAAACAGTCTTTTGCCATTCTAATGCCATTATCTGCATTGTAGGGCTATTTAGACTGTCTTAGTAAGGTTGCTGGCTTGAAATTTAGCACTTGTAAAAAGATATTCGCTTATGAAATAAAAACACATTCTAAACAGTCTTTTGCCATTCTAATGCCATTATCTGCATTGTAGGGCTATAGTAAGGTTGCAGGCTTGAAATTTAGCACTTGTAAAAAGATATTCGCTTATGAAATAAAAACACATTCTAAACAGTCTTTTGCCATTCTAATGCCATTATCTGCATTGTAGGGCTATTTAGACTGTCTTAGTAAGGTTGCTGGCTTGAAATTTAGCACTTGTAAAAAGATATTCGCTTATGAAATAAAAACACATTCTAAACAGTCTTTTGCCATTCTAATGCCATTATCTGCATTGTAGGGCTATAGTAAGGTTGCAGGCTTGAAATTTAGCACTTGTAAAAAGATATTCGCTTATGAAATAAAAACACATTCTAAACAGTCTTTTGCCATTCTAATGCCATTATCTGCATTGAAGGGCTATTTAGACTGTCTTAGTAAGGTTGCTGGCTTGAAATTTAGCACTTGTAAAAAGATATTCGCTTATGAAATAAAAACACATTCTAAACAGTCTTTTGCCATTCTAATGCCATTATTCTGCATTGAAGGGCTATTTAGACTGTCTTAGTAAGGTTGCTGGCTTGAAATTTAGCACTTGTAAAAAGATATTCGCTTATGAAATAAAAACACATTCTAAACAGTCTTTTGCCATTCTAATGCCATTATCTGCATTGTAGGGCTATAGTAAGGTTGCAGGCTTGAAATTTAGCACTTGTAAAAAGATATTCGCTTATGAAATAAAAACACATTCAACAGTCTTTTGCCATTCTAATGCCATTATCTGCATTGTAGGGCTATTTAGACTGTCTTAGTAAGGTTGCTGGCTTGAAATTTAGCACTTGTAAAAAGATATTCGCTTATGAAATAAAAACACATTCTAAACAGTGTTTTGCCATTCTAATGCCATTATCTGCATTGTAGGGCTATAGTAAGGTTGCTGGCTTGAAATTTAGCACTTGTAAAAAGATATTCGCTTATGAAATAAAAACACATTCTAAACAGTCTTTTGCCATTCTAATGCCATTATCTGCATTGTAGGGCTATAGTAAGGTTGCAGACTTGAAATTTAGCACTTGTAAAAAGATATTCGCTTATGAAATAAAAACACATTCTAAACAGTCTTTTGCCATTCTAATGCCATTATCTGCATTGTAGGGCTATAGTAAGGTTGCTGGCTTGAAATTTAGCACTTGTAAAAAGATATTCGCTTATGAAATAAAAACACATTCTAAACAGTGTTTTGCCATTCTAATGCCATTATCTGCATTGTAGGGCTATAGTAAGGTTGCAGGCTTGAAATTTAGCACTTGTAAAAAGATATTCGCTTATGAAATAAAAACACATTCTAAACAGTCTTTTGCCATTCTAATGCCATTATCTGCATTGTAGGGCTATAGTAAGGTTGCAGGCTTGAAATTTAGCACTTGTAAAAAGATATTCGCTTATGAAATAAAAACACATTCTAAACAGTCTTTTGCCATTCTAATGCCATTATCTGCATTGTAGGGCTATAGTAAGGTTGCTGGCTTGAAATTTAGCACTTGTAAAAAGATATTCGCTTATGAAATAAAAACACATTCTAAACAGTCTTTTGCCATTCTAATGCCATTATCTGCATTGTAGGGCTATAGTAAGGTTGCAGGCTTGAAATTTAGCACTTGTAAAAAGATATTCGCTTATGAAATAAAAACACATTCTAAACAGTCTTTTGCCATTCTAATGCCATTATCTGCATTGTAGGGCTATAGTAAGGTTGCAGGCTTGAAATTTAGCACTTGTAAAAAGATATTCGCTTATGAAATAAAAACACATTCTAAACAGTCTTTTGCCATTCTAATGCCATTATCTGCATTGTAGGGCTATTTAGACTGTCTTAGTAAGGTTGCTGGCTTGAAATTTAGCACTTGTAAAAAGATATTCGCTTATGAAATAAAAACACATTCTAAACAGTGTTTTGCCATTCTAATGCCATTATCTGCATTGTAGGGCTATAGTAAGGTTGCAGGCTTGAAATTTAGCACTTGTAAAAAGATATTCGCTTATGAAATAAAAACACATTCTAAACAGTCTTTTGCCATTCTAATGCCATTATCTGCATTGTAGGGCTATTTAGACTGTCTTAGTAAGGTTGCTGGCTTGAAATTTAGCACTTGTAAAAAGATATTCGCTTATGAAATAAAAACACATTCTAAACAGTCTTTTGCCATTCTAATGCCATTATCTGCATTGAAGGGCTATTTAGACTGTCTTAGTAAGGTTGCTGGCTTGAAATTTAGCACTTGTAAAAAGATATTCGCTTATGAAATAAAAACACATTCTAAACAGTCTTTTGCCATTCTAATGCCATTATCTGCATTGTAGGGCTATAGTAAGGTTGCAGGCTTGAAATTTAGCACTTGTAAAAAGATATTCGCTTATGAAATAAAAACACATTCTAAACAGTCTTTTGCCATTCTAATGCCATTATCTGCATTGTAGGGCTATTGTAAGGTTGCAGGCTTGAAATTTAGCACTTGTAAAAAGATATTCGCTTATGAAATAAAAACACATTCTAAACAGTCTTTTGCCATTCTAATGCCATTATCTGCATTGTAGGGCTATAGTAAGGTTGCTGGCTTGAAATTTAGCACTTGTAAAAAGATATTCGCTTATGAAATAAAAACACATTCTAAACAGTCTTTTGCCATTCTAATGCCATTATCTGCATTGTAGGGCTATAGTAAGGTTGCAGGCTTGAAATTTAGCACTTGTAAAAAGATATTCGCTTATGAAATAAAAACACATTCTAAACAGTCTTTTGCCATTCTAATGCCATTATCTGCATTGTAGGGCTATAGTAAGGTTGCAGGCTTGAAATTTAGCACTTGTAAAAAGATATTCGCTTATGAAATAAAAACACATTCTAAACAGTCTTTTGCCATTCTAATGCCATTATCTGCATTGTAGGGCTATTTAGACTGTCTTAGTAAGGTTGCTGGCTTGAAATTTAGCACTTGTAAAAAGATATTCGCTTATGAAATAAAAACACATTCTAAACAGTCTTTTGCCATTCTAATGCCATTATCTGCATTGTAGGGCTATAGTAAGGTTGCAGGCTTGAAATTTAGCACTTGTAAAAAGATATTCGCTTATGAAATAAAAACACATTCTAAACAGTCTTTTGCCATTCTAATGCCATTATCTGCATTGAAGGGCTATTTAGACTGTCTTAGTAAGGTTGCTGGCTTGAAATTTAGCACTTGTAAAAAGATATTCGCTTATGAAATAAAAACACATTCTAAACAGTCTTTTGCCATTCTAATGCCATTATCTGCATTGAAGGGCTATTTAGACTGTCTTAGTAAGGTTGCTGGCTTGAAATTTAGCACTTGTAAAAAGATATTCGCTTATGAAATAAAAACACATTCTAAACAGTCTTTTGCCATTCTAATGCCATTATCTGCATTGTAGGGCTATAGTAAGGTTGCAGGCTTGAAATTTAGCACTTGTAAAAAGATATTCGCTTATGAAATAAAAACACATTCTAAACAGTCTTTTGCCATTCTAATGCCATTATCTGCATTGTAGGGCTATAGTAAGGTTGCAGGCTTGAAATTTAGCACTTGTAAAAAGATATTCGCTTATGAAATAAAAACACATTCAACAGTCTTTTGCCATTCTAATGCCATTATCTGCATTGTAGGGCTATTTAGACTGTCTTAGTAAGGTTGCTGGCTTGAAATTTAGCACTTGTAAAAAGATATTCGCTTATGAAATAAAAACACATTCTAAACAGTGTTTTGCCATTCTAATGCCATTATCTGCATTGTAGGGCTATAGTAAGGTTGCTGGCTTGAAATTTAGCACTTGTAAAAAGATATTCGCTTATGAAATAAAAACACATTCTAAACAGTCTTTTGCCATTCTAATGCCATTATCTGCATTGTAGGGCTATAGTAAGGTTGCAGACTTGAAATTTAGCACTTGTAAAAAGATATTCGCTTATGAAATAAAAACACATTCTAAACAGTCTTTTGCCATTCTAATGCCATTATCTGCATTGTAGGGCTATAGTAAGGTTGCTGGCTTGAAATTTAGCACTTGTAAAAAGATATTCGCTTATGAAATAAAAACACATTCTAAACAGTGTTTTGCCATTCTAATGCCATTATCTGCATTGTAGGGCTATAGTAAGGTTGCAGGCTTGAAATTTAGCACTTGTAAAAAGATATTCGCTTATGAAATAAAAACACATTCTAAACAGTCTTTTGCCATTCTAATGCCATTATCTGCATTGTAGGGCTATAGTAAGGTTGCAGGCTTGAAATTTAGCACTTGTAAAAAGATATTCGCTTATGAAATAAAAACACATTCTAAACAGTCTTTTGCCATTCTAATGCCATTATCTGCATTGTAGGGCTATAGTAAGGTTGCTGGCTTGAAATTTAGCACTTGTAAAAAGATATTCGCTTATGAAATAAAAACACATTCTAAACAGTCTTTTGCCATTCTAATGCCATTATCTGCATTGTAGGGCTATAGTAAGGTTGCAGGCTTGAAATTTAGCACTTGTAAAAAGATATTCGCTTATGAAATAAAAACACATTCTAAACAGTATTTTGCCATTCTAATGCCATTATCTGCATTGTAGGGCTATAGTAAGGTTGCAGGCTTGAAATTTAGCACTTGTAAAAAGATATTCGCTTATGAAATAAAAACACATTCTAAACAGTCTTTTGCCATTCTAATGCCATTATCTGCATTGTAGGGCTATTTAGACTGTCTTAGTAAGGTTGCTGGCTTGAAATTTAGCACTTGTAAAAAGATATTCGCTTATGAAATAAAAACACATTCTAAACAGTGTTTTGCCATTCTAATGCCATTATCTGCATTGTAGGGCTATAGTAAGGTTGCTGGCTTGAAATTTAGCACTTGTAAAAAGATATTCGCTTATGAAATAAAAACACATTCTAAACAGTCTTTTGCCATTCTAATGCCATTATCTGCATTGAAGGGCTATTTAGACTGTCTTAGTAAGGTTGCAGGCTTGAAATTTAGCACTTGTAAAAAGATATTCGCTTATGAAATAAAAACACATTCTAAACAGTCTTTTGCCATTCTAATGCCATTATCTGCATTGTAGGGCTATAGTAAGGTTGCAGGCTTGAAATTTAGCACTTGTAAAAAGATATTCGCTTATGAAATAAAAACACATTCTAAACAGTCTTTTGCCATTCTAATGCCATTATCTGCATTGTAGGGCTATTTAGACTGTCTTAGTAAGGTTGCTGGCTTGAAATTTAGCACTTGTAAAAAGATATTCGCTTATGAAATAAAAACACATTCTAAACAGTCTTTTGCCATTCTAATGCCATTATCTGCATTGTAGGGCTATTTAGACTGTCTTAGTAAGGTTGCTGGCTTGAAATTTAGCACTTGTAAAAAGATATTCGCTTATGAAATAAAAACACATTCTAAACAGTCTTTTGCCATTCTAATGCCATTATCTGCATTGAAGGGCTATTTAGACTGTCTTAGTAAGGTTGCTCGCTTGAAATTTAGCACTTGTAAAAAGATATTCGCTTATGAAATAAAAACACATTCTAAACAGTCTTTTGCCATTCTAATGCCATTATCTGCATTGTAGGGCTATTTAGACTGTCTTAGTAAGGTTGCTGGCTTGAAATTTAGCACTTGTAAAAAGATATTCGCTTATGAAATAAAAACACATTCTAAACAGTATTTTGCCATTCTAATGCCATTATCTGCATTGTAGGGCTATTTAGACTGTCTTAGTAAGGTTGCTGGCTTGAAATTTAGCACTTGTAAAAAGATATTCGCTTATGAAATAAAAACACATTCTAAACAGTCTTTTGCCATTCTAATGCCATTATCTGCATTGAAGGGCTATTTAGACTGTCTTAGTAAGGTTGCTGGCTTGAAATTTAGCACTTGTAAAAAGATATTCGCTTATGAAATAAAAACACATTCTAAACAGTCTTTTGCCATTCTAATGCCATTATCTGCATTGTAGGGCTATTTAGACTGTCTTAGTAAGGTTGCTGGCTTGAAATTTAGCACTTGTAAAAAGATATTCGCTTATGAAATAAAAACACATTCTAAACAGTCTTTTGCCATTCTAATGCCATTATCTGCATTGTAGGGCTATAGTAAGGTTGCAGGCTTGAAATTTAGCACTTGTAAAAAGATATTCGCTTATGAAATAAAAACACATTCTAAACAGTCTTTTGCCATTCTAATGCCATTATCTGCATTGTAGGGCTATAGTAAGGTTGCAGGCTTGAAATTTAGCACTTGTAAAAAGATATTCGCTTATGAAATAAAAACACATTCTAAACAGTCTTTTGCCATTCTAATGCCATTATCTGCATTGTAGGGCTATAGTAAGGTTGCAGGCTTGAAATTTAGCACTTGTAAAAAGATATTCGCTTATGAAATAAAAACACATTCTAAACAGTCTTTTGCCATTCTAATGCCATTATCTGCATTGTAGGGCTATTTAGACTGTCTTAGTAAGGTTGCTGGCTTGAAATTTAGCACTTGTAAAAAGATATTCGCTTTGAAATTTAGCACTTGTAAAAAGATATTCGCTTATGAAATAAAAACACATTCTAAACAGTATTTTGCCATTCTAATGCCATTATCTGCATTGTAGGGCTATAGTAAGGTTGCAGGCTTGAAATTTAGCACTTGTAAAAAGATATTCGCTTATGAAATAAAAACACATTCTAAACAGTCTTTTGCCATTCTAATGCCATTATCTGCATTGTAGGGCTATTTAGACTGTCTTAGTAAGGTTGCTGGCTTGAAATTTAGCACTTGTAAAAAGATATTCGCTTATGAAATAAAAACACATTCTAAACAGTCTTTTGCCATTCTAATGCCATTATCTGCATTGAAGGGCTATTTAGACTGTCTTAGTAAGGTTGCAGGCTTGAAATTTAGCACTTGTAAAAAGATATTCGCTTATGAAATAAAAACACATTCTAAACAGTCTTTTGCCATTCTAATGCCATTATCTGCATTGTAGAGCTATTTAGACTGTCTTAGTAAGGTTGCTGGCTTGAAATTTAGCACTTGTAAAAAGATATTCGCTTATGAAATAAAAACACATTCTAAACAGTCTTTTGCCATTCTAATGCCATTATCTGCATTGTAGGGCTATAGTAAGGTTGCAGGCTTGAAATTTAGCACTTGTAAAAAGATATTCGCTTATGAAATAAAAACACATTCTAAACAGTCTTTTGCCATTCTAATGCCATTATCTGCATTGTAGGGCTATAGTAAGGTTGCTGGCTTGAAATTTAGGACTTGTAAAAAGATATTCGCTTATGAAATAAAAACACATTCTAAACAGTCTTTTGCCATTCTAATGCCATTATCTGCATTGTAGGGCTATTTAGACTGTCTTAGTAAGGTTGCTGGCTTGAAATTTAGCACTTGTAAAAAGATATTCGCTTATGAAATAAAAACACATTCTAAACAGTCTTTTGCCATTCTAATGCCATTATCTGCATTGAACGGCTATTTAGACTGTCTTAGTAAGGTTGCTGGCTTGAAATTTAGCACTTGTAAAAAGATATTCGCTTATGAAATAAAAACACATTCTAAACAGTCTTTTGCCATTCTAATGCCATTATCTGCATTGAAGGGCTATTTAGACTGTCTTAGTAAGGTTGCTGGCTTGAAATTTAGCACTTGTAAAAAGATATTCGCTTATGAAATAAAAACACATTCTAAACAGTCTTTTGCCATTCTAATGCCATTATCTGCATTGTAGGGCTATAGTAAGGTTGCAGACTTGAAATTTAGCACTTGTAAAAAGATATTCGCTTATGAAATAAAAACACATTCTAAACAGTCTTTTGCCATTCTAATGCCATTATCTGCATTGTAGGGCTATAGTAAGGTTGCAGGCTTGAAATTTAGCACTTGTAAAAAGATATTCGCTTATGAAATAAAAACACATTCTAAACAGTCTTTTGCCATTCTAATGCCATTATCTGCATTGTAGGGCTATTTAGACTGTCTTAGTAAGGTTGCTGGCTTGAAATTTAGCACTTGTAAAAAGATATTCGCTTATGAAATAAAAACACATTCTAAACAGTGTTTTGCCATTCTAATGCCATTATCTGCATTGTAGGGCTATAGTAAGGTTGCTGGCTTGAAATTTAGCACTTGTAAAAAGATATTCGCTTATGAAATAAAAACACATTCTAAACAGTCTTTTGCCATTCTAATGCCATTATCTGCATTGTAGGGCTATAGTAAGGTTGCAGACTTGAAATTTAGCACTTGTAAAAAGATATTCGCTTATGAAATAAAAACACATTCTAAACAGTCTTTTGCCATTCTAATGCCATTATCTGCATTGTAGGGCTATAGTAAGGTTGCTGGCTTGAAATTTAGCACTTGTAAAAAGATATTCGCTTATGAAATAAAAACACATTCTAAACAGTGTTTTGCCATTCTAATGCCATTATCTGCATTGTAGGGCTATAGTAAGGTTGCAGGCTTGAAATTTAGCACTTGTAAAAAGATATTCGCTTATGAAATAAAAACACATTCTAAACAGTCTTTTGCCATTCTAATGCCATTATCTGCATTGTAGGGCTATAGTAAGGTTGCAGGCTTGAAATTTAGCACTTGTAAAAAGATATTCGCTTATGAAATAAAAACACATTCTAAACAGTCTTTTGCCATTCTAATGCCATTATCTGCATTGTAGGGCTATAGTAAGGTTGCTGGCTTGAAATTTAGCACTTGTAAAAAGATATTCGCTTATGAAATAAAAACACATTCTAAACAGTCTTTTGCCATTCTAATGCCATTATCTGCATTGTAGGGCTATAGTAAGGTTGCAGGCTTGAAATTTAGCACTTGTAAAAAGATATTCGCTTATGAAATAAAAACACATTCTAAACAGTCTTTTGCCATTCTAATGCCATTATCTGCATTGTAGGGCTATTTAGACTGTCTTAGTAAGGTTGCTGGCTTGAAATTTAGCACTTGTAAAAAGATATTCGCTTATGAAATAAAAACACATTCTAAACAGTGTTTTGCCATTCTAATGCCATTATCTGCATTGTAGGGCTATAGTAAGGTTGCTGGCTTGAAATTTAGCACTTGTAAAAAGATATTCGCTTATGAAATAAAAACACATTCTAAACAGTCTTTTGCCATTCTAATGCCATTATCTGCATTGAAGGGCTATTTAGACTGTCTTAGTAAGGTTGCAGGCTTGAAATTTAGCACTTGTAAAAAGATATTCGCTTATGAAATAAAAACACATTCTAAACAGTCTTTTGCCATTCTAATGCCATTATCTGCATTGTAGGGCTATAGTAAGGTTGCAGGCTTGAAATTTAGCACTTGTAAAAAGATATTCGCTTATGAAATAAAAACACATTCTAAACAGTCTTTTGCCATTCTAATGCCATTATCTGCATTGTAGGGCTATTTAGACTGTCTTAGTAAGGTTGCTGGCTTGAAATTTAGCACTTGTAAAAAGATATTCGCTTATGAAATAAAAACACATTCTAAACAGTCTTTTGCCATTCTAATGCCATTATCTGCATTGTAGGGCTATTTAGACTGTCTTAGTAAGGTTGCTGGCTTGAAATTTAGCACTTGTAAAAAGATATTCGCTTATGAAATAAAAACACATTCTAAACAGTCTTTTGCCATTCTAATGCCATTATCTGCATTGTAGGGCTATAGTAAGGTTGCTGGCTTGAAATTTAGCACTTGTAAAAAGATATTCGCTTATGAAATAAAAACACATTCTAAACAGTGTTTTGCCATTCTAATGCCATTATCTGCATTGTAGGGCTATAGTAAGGTTGCAGGCTTGAAATTTAGCACTTGTAAAAAGATATTCGCTTATGAAATAAAAACACATTCTAAACAGTCTTTTGCCATTCTAATGCCATTATCTGCATTGTAGGGCTATAGTAAGGTTGCTGGCTTGAAATTTAGCACTTGTAAAAAGATATTCGCTTATGAAATAAAAACACATTCTAAACAGTCTTTTGCCATTCTAATGCCATTATCTGCATTGTAGGGCTATAGTAAGGTTGCAGGCTTGAAATTTAGCACTTGTAAAAAGATATTCGCTTATGAAATAAAAACACATTCTAAACAGTCTTTTGCCATTCTAATGCCATTATCTGCATTGTAGGGCTATTTAGACTGTCTTAGTAAGGTTGCTGGCTTGAAATTTAGCACTTGTAAAAAGATATTCGCTTATGAAATAAAAACACATTCTAAACAGTGTTTTGCCATTCTAATGCCATTATCTGCATTGTAGGGCTATAGTAAGGTTGCTGGCTTGAAATTTAGCACTTGTAAAAAGATATTCGCTTATGAAATAAAAACACATTCTAAACAGTCTTTTGCCATTCTAATGCCATTATCTGCATTGAAGGGCTATTTAGACTGTCTTAGTAAGGTTGCAGGCTTGAAATTTAGCACTTGTAAAAAGATATTCGCTTATGAAATAAAAACACATTCTAAACAGTCTTTTGCCATTCTAATGCCATTATCTGCATTGTAGGGCTATAGTAAGGTTGCAGGCTTGAAATTTAGCACTTGTAAAAAGATATTCGCTTATGAAATAAAAACACATTCTAAACAGTCTTTTGCCATTCTAATGCCATTATCTGCATTGTAGGGCTATTTAGACTGTCTTAGTAAGGTTGCTGGCTTGAAATTTAGCACTTGTAAAAAGATATTCGCTTATGAAATAAAAACACATTCTAAACAGTGTTTTGCCATTCTAATGCCATTATCTGCATTGTAGGGCTATAGTAAGGTTGCTGGCTTGAAATTTAGCACTTGTAAAAAGATATTCGCTTATGAAATAAAAACACATTCTAAACAGTCTTTTGCCATTCTAATGCCATTATCTGCATTGTAGGGCTATAGTAAGGTTGCAGACTTGAAATTTAGCACTTGTAAAAAGATATTCGCTTATGAAATAAAAACACATTCTAAACAGTCTTTTGCCATTCTAATGCCATTATCTGCATTGTAGGGCTATAGTAAGGTTGCTGGCTTGAAATTTAGCACTTGTAAAAAGATATTCGCTTATGAAATAAAAACACATTCTAAACAGTGTTTTGCCATTCTAATGCCATTATCTGCATTGTAGGGCTATAGTAAGGTTGCAGGCTTGAAATTTAGCACTTGTAAAAAGATATTCGCTTATGAAATAAAAACACATTCTAAACAGTCTTTTGCCATTCTAATGCCATTATCTGCATTGTAGGGCTATAGTAAGGTTGCAGGCTTGAAATTTAGCACTTGTAAAAAGATATTCGCTTATGAAATAAAAACACATTCTAAACAGTCTTTTGCCATTCTAATGCCATTATCTGCATTGTAGGGCTATAGTAAGGTTGCTGGCTTGAAATTTAGCACTTGTAAAAAGATATTCGCTTATGAAATAAAAACACATTCTAAACAGTCTTTTGCCATTCTAATGCCATTATCTGCATTGTAGGGCTATAGTAAGGTTGCAGGCTTGAAATTTAGCACTTGTAAAAAGATATTCGCTTATGAAATAAAAACACATTCTAAACAGTCTTTTGCCATTCTAATGCCATTATCTGCATTGTAGGGCTATTTAGACTGTCTTAGTAAGGTTGCTGGCTTGAAATTTAGCACTTGTAAAAAGATATTCGCTTATGAAATAAAAACACATTCTAAACAGTGTTTTGCCATTCTAATGCCATTATCTGCATTGTAGGGCTATAGTAAGGTTGCTGGCTTGAAATTTAGCACTTGTAAAAAGATATTCGCTTATGAAATAAAAACACATTCTAAACAGTCTTTTGCCATTCTAATGCCATTATCTGCATTGAAGGGCTATTTAGACTGTCTTAGTAAGGTTGCAGGCTTGAAATTTAGCACTTGTAAAAAGATATTCGCTTATGAAATAAAAACACATTCTAAACAGTCTTTTGCCATTCTAATGCCATTATCTGCATTGTAGGGCTATAGTAAGGTTGCAGGCTTGAAATTTAGCACTTGTAAAAAGATATTCGCTTATGAAATAAAAACACATTCTAAACAGTCTTTTGCCATTCTAATGCCATTATCTGCATTGTAGGGCTATTTAGACTGTCTTAGTAAGGTTGCTGGCTTGAAATTTAGCACTTGTAAAAAGATATTCGCTTATGAAATAAAAACACATTCTAAACAGTCTTTTGCCATTCTAATGCCATTATCTGCATTGTAGGGCTATTTAGACTGTCTTAGTAAGGTTGCTGGCTTGAAATTTAGCACTTGTAAAAAGATATTCGCTTATGAAATAAAAACACATTCTAAACAGTCTTTTGCCATTCTAATGCCATTATCTGCATTGAAGGGCTATTTAGACTGTCTTAGTAAGGTTGCTCGCTTGAAATTTAGCACTTGTAAAAAGATATTCGCTTATGAAATAAAAACACATTCTAAACAGTCTTTTGCCATTCTAATGCCATTATCTGCATTGTAGGGCTATTTAGACTGTCTTAGTAAGGTTGCTGGCTTGAAATTTAGCACTTGTAAAAAGATATTCGCTTATGAAATAAAAACACATTCTAAACAGTATTTTGCCATTCTAATGCCATTATCTGCATTGTAGGGCTATTTAGACTGTCTTAGTAAGGTTGCTGGCTTGAAATTTAGCACTTGTAAAAAGATATTCGCTTATGAAATAAAAACACATTCTAAACAGTCTTTTGCCATTCTAATGCCATTATCTGCATTGAAGGGCTATTTAGACTGTCTTAGTAAGGTTGCTGGCTTGAAATTTAGCACTTGTAAAAAGATATTCGCTTATGAAATAAAAACACATTCTAAACAGTCTTTTGCCATTCTAATGCCATTATCTGCATTGTAGGGCTATTTAGACTGTCTTAGTAAGGTTGCTGGCTTGAAATTTAGCACTTGTAAAAAGATATTCGCTTATGAAATAAAAACACATTCTAAACAGTCTTTTGCCATTCTAATGCCATTATCTGCATTGTAGGGCTATAGTAAGGTTGCAGGCTTGAAATTTAGCACTTGTAAAAAGATATTCGCTTATGAAATAAAAACACATTCTAAACAGTCTTTTGCCATTCTAATGCCATTATCTGCATTGTAGGGCTATAGTAAGGTTGCAGGCTTGAAATTTAGCACTTGTAAAAAGATATTCGCTTATGAAATAAAAACACATTCTAAACAGTCTTTTGCCATTCTAATGCCATTATCTGCATTGTAGGGCTATAGTAAGGTTGCAGGCTTGAAATTTAGCACTTGTAAAAAGATATTCGCTTATGAAATAAAAACACATTCTAAACAGTCTTTTGCCATTCTAATGCCATTATCTGCATTGTAGGGCTATTTAGACTGTCTTAGTAAGGTTGCTGGCTTGAAATTTAGCACTTGTAAAAAGATATTCGCTTTGAAATTTAGCACTTGTAAAAAGATATTCGCTTATGAAATAAAAACACATTCTAAACAGTATTTTGCCATTCTAATGCCATTATCTGCATTGTAGGGCTATAGTAAGGTTGCAGGCTTGAAATTTAGCACTTGTAAAAAGATATTCGCTTATGAAATAAAAACACATTCTAAACAGTCTTTTGCCATTCTAATGCCATTATCTGCATTGTAGGGCTATTTAGACTGTCTTAGTAAGGTTGCTGGCTTGAAATTTAGCACTTGTAAAAAGATATTCGCTTATGAAATAAAAACACATTCTAAACAGTCTTTTGCCATTCTAATGCCATTATCTGCATTGAAGGGCTATTTAGACTGTCTTAGTAAGGTTGCAGGCTTGAAATTTAGCACTTGTAAAAAGATATTCGCTTATGAAATAAAAACACATTCTAAACAGTCTTTTGCCATTCTAATGCCATTATCTGCATTGTAGAGCTATTTAGACTGTCTTAGTAAGGTTGCTGGCTTGAAATTTAGCACTTGTAAAAAGATATTCGCTTATGAAATAAAAACACATTCTAAACAGTCTTTTGCCATTCTAATGCCATTATCTGCATTGTAGGGCTATAGTAAGGTTGCAGGCTTGAAATTTAGCACTTGTAAAAAGATATTCGCTTATGAAATAAAAACACATTCTAAACAGTCTTTTGCCATTCTAATGCCATTATCTGCATTGTAGGGCTATAGTAAGGTTGCTGGCTTGAAATTTAGCACTTGTAAAAAGATATTCGCTTATGAAATAAAAACACATTCTAAACAGTCTTTTGCCATTCTAATGCCATTATCTGCATTGTAGGGCTATTTAGACTGTCTTAGTAAGGTTGCTGGCTTGAAATTTAGCACTTGTAAAAAGATATTCGCTTATGAAATAAAAACACATTCTAAACAGTCTTTTGCCATTCTAATGCCATTATCTGCATTGAACGGCTATTTAGACTGTCTTAGTAAGGTTGCTGGCTTGAAATTTAGCACTTGTAAAAAGATATTCGCTTATGAAATAAAAACACATTCTAAACAGTCTTTTGCCATTCTAATGCCATTATCTGCATTGAAGGGCTATTTAGACTGTCTTAGTAAGGTTGCTGGCTTGAAATTTAGCACTTGTAAAAAGATATTCGCTTATGAAATAAAAACACATTCTAAACAGTCTTTTGCCATTCTAATGCCATTATCTGCATTGTAGGGCTATAGTAAGGTTGCAGACTTGAAATTTAGCACTTGTAAAAAGATATTCGCTTATGAAATAAAAACACATTCTAAACAGTCTTTTGCCATTCTAATGCCATTATCTGCATTGTAGGGCTATAGTAAGGTTGCAGGCTTGAAATTTAGCACTTGTAAAAAGATATTCGCTTATGAAATAAAAACACATTCTAAACAGTCTTTTGCCATTCTAATGCCATTATCTGCATTGTAGGGCTATTTAGACTGTCTTAGTAAGGTTGCTGGCTTGAAATTTAGCACTTGTAAAAAGATATTCGCTTATGAAATAAAAACACATTCTAAACAGTGTTTTGCCATTCTAATGCCATTATCTGCATTGTAGGGCTATAGTAAGGTTGCTGGCTTGAAATTTAGCACTTGTAAAAAGATATTCGCTTATGAAATAAAAACACATTCTAAACAGTCTTTTGCCATTCTAATGCCATTATCTGCATTGTAGGGCTATAGTAAGGTTGCAGACTTGAAATTTAGCACTTGTAAAAAGATATTCGCTTATGAAATAAAAACACATTCTAAACAGTCTTTTGCCATTCTAATGCCATTATCTGCATTGTAGGGCTATAGTAAGGTTGCTGGCTTGAAATTTAGCACTTGTAAAAAGATATTCGCTTATGAAATAAAAACACATTCTAAACAGTGTTTTGCCATTCTAATGCCATTATCTGCATTGTAGGGCTATAGTAAGGTTGCAGGCTTGAAATTTAGCACTTGTAAAAAGATATTCGCTTATGAAATAAAAACACATTCTAAACAGTCTTTTGCCATTCTAATGCCATTATCTGCATTGTAGGGCTATAGTAAGGTTGCAGGCTTGAAATTTAGCACTTGTAAAAAGATATTCGCTTATGAAATAAAAACACATTCTAAACAGTCTTTTGCCATTCTAATGCCATTATCTGCATTGTAGGGCTATAGTAAGGTTGCTGGCTTGAAATTTAGCACTTGTAAAAAGATATTCGCTTATGAAATAAAAACACATTCTAAACAGTCTTTTGCCATTCTAATGCCATTATCTGCATTGTAGGGCTATAGTAAGGTTGCAGGCTTGAAATTTAGCACTTGTAAAAAGATATTCGCTTATGAAATAAAAACACATTCTAAACAGTCTTTTGCCATTCTAATGCCATTATCTGCATTGTAGGGCTATAGTAAGGTTGCAGGCTTGAAATTTAGCACTTGTAAAAAGATATTCGCTTATGAAATAAAAACACATTCTAAACAGTCTTTTGCCATTCTAATGCCATTATCTGCATTGTAGGGCTATTTAGACTGTCTTAGTAAGGTTGCTGGCTTGAAATTTAGCACTTGTAAAAAGATATTCGCTTATGAAATAAAAACACATTCTAAACAGTGTTTTGCCATTCTAATGCCATTATCTGCATTGTAGGGCTATAGTAAGGTTGCTGGCTTGAAATTTAGCACTTGTAAAAAGATATTCGCTTATGAAATAAAAACACATTCTAAACAGTCTTTTGCCATTCTAATGCCATTATCTGCATTGTAGGGCTATAGTAAGGTTGCAGGCTTGAAATTTAGCACTTGTAAAAAGATATTCGCTTATGAAATAAAAACACATTCTAAACAGTCTTTTGCCATTCTAATGCCATTATCTGCATTGTAGGGCTATAGTAAGGTTGCAGGCTTGAAATTTAGCACTTGTAAAAAGATATTCGCTTATGAAATAAAAACACATTCTAAACAGTCTTTTGCCATTCTAATGCCATTATCTGCATTGTAGGGCTATTTAGACTGTCTTAGTAAGGTTGCTGGCTTGAAATTTAGCACTTGTAAAAAGATATTCGCTTATGAAATAAAAACACATTCTAAACAGTCTTTTGCCATTCTAATGCCATTATCTGCATTGTAGGGCTATTTAGACTGTCTTAGTAAGGTTGCTGGCTTGAAATTTAGCACTTGTAAAAAGATATTCGCTTATGAAATAAAAACACATTCTAAACAGTGTTTTGCCATTCTAATGCCATTATCTGCATTGTAGGGCTATAGTAAGGTTGCTGGCTTGAAATTTAGCACTTGTAAAAAGATATTCGCTTATGAAATAAAAACACATTCTAAACAGTCTTTTGCCATTCTAATGCCATTATCTGCATTGTAGGGCTATAGTAAGGTTGCAGGCTTGAAATTTAGCACTTGTAAAAAGATATTTGCTTATGAAATAAAAACACATTCTAAACAGTCTTTTGCCATTCTAATGCCATTATCTGCATTGTAGGGCTATTTAGACTGTCTTAGTAAGGTTGCTGGCTTGAAATTTAGCACTTGTAAAAAGATATTAGCTTATGAAATAAAAACACATTCTAAACAGTGTTTTGCCATTCTAATGCCATTATCTGCATTGTAGGGCTATAGTAAGGTTGCTGGCTTGAAATTTAGCACTTGTAAAAAGATATTCGCTTATGAAATAAAAACACATTCTAAACAGTCTTTTGCCATTCTAATGCCATTATCTGCATTGTAGGGCTATAGTAAGGTTGCAGGCTTGAAATTTAGCACTTGTAAAAAGATATTAGCTTATGAAATAAAAACACATTCTAAACAGTCTTTTGCCATTCTAATGCCATTATCTGCATTGTAGGGCTATTTAGACTGTCTTAGTAAGGTTGCTGGCTTGAAATTTAGCACTTGTAAAAAGATATTCGCTTATGAAATAAAAACACATTCTAAACAGTGTTTTGCCATTCTAATGCCATTATCTGCATTGTAGGGCTATAGTAAGGTTGCAGGCTTGAAATTTAGCACTTGTAAAAAGATATTCGCTTATGAAATAAAAACACATTCTAAACAGTATTTTGCCATTCTAATGCCATTATCTGCATTGTAGGGCTATTTAGACTGTCTTAGTAAGGTTGCTGGCTTGAAATTTAGCACTTGTAAAAAGATATTCGCTTATGAAATAAAAACACATTCTAAACAGTCTTTTGCCATTCTAATGCCATTATCTGCATTGAAGGGCTATTTAGACTGTCTTAGTAAGGTTGCAGGCTTGAAATTTAGCACTTGTAAAAAGATATTCGCTTATGAAATAAAAACACATTCTAAACAGTCTTTTGCCATTCTAATGCCATTATCTGCATTGTAGAGCTATTTAGACTGTCTTAGTAAGGTTGCTGGCTTGAAATTTAGCACTTGTAAAAAGATATTCGCTTATGAAATAAAAACACATTCTAAACAGTCTTTTGCCATTCTAATGCCATTATCTGCATTGTAGGGCTATAGTAAGGTTGCAGGCTTGAAATTTAGCACTTGTAAAAAGATATTCGCTTATGAAATAAAAACACATTCTAAACAGTCTTTTGCCATTCTAATGCCATTATCTGCATTGTAGGGCTATAGTAAGGTTGCTGGCTTGAAATTTAGCACTTGTAAAAAGATATTCGCTTATGAAATAAAAACACATTCTAAACAGTCTTTTGCCATTCTAATGCCATTATCTGCATTGTAGGGCTATTTAGACTGTCTTAGTAAGGTTGCTGGCTTGAAATTTAGCACTTGTAAAAAGATATTCGCTTATGAAATAAAAACACATTCTAAACAGTCTTTTGCCATTCTAATGCCATTATCTGCATTGAACGGCTATTTAGACTGTCTTAGTAAGGTTGCTGGCTTGAAATTTAGCACTTGTAAAAAGATATTCGCTTATGAAATAAAAACACATTCTAAACAGTCTTTTGCCATTCTAATGCCATTATCTGCATTGAAGGGCTATTTAGACTGTCTTAGTAAGGTTGCTGGCTTGAAATTTAGCACTTGTAAAAAGATATTCGCTTATGAAATAAAAACACATTCTAAACAGTCTTTTGCCATTCTAATGCCATTATCTGCATTGTAGGGCTATAGTAAGGTTGCAGGCTTGAAATTTAGCACTTGTAAAAAGATATTCGCTTATGAAATAAAAACACATTCTAAACAGTCTTTTGCCATTCTAATGCCATTATCTGCATTGTAGGGCTATAGTAAGGTTGCAGGCTTGAAATTTAGCACTTGTAAAAAGATATTCGCTTATGAAATAAAAACACATTCTAAACAGTCTTTTGCCATTCTAATGCCATTATCTGCATTGTAGGGCTATTTAGACTGTCTTAGTAAGGTTGCTGGCTTGAAATTTAGCACTTGTAAAAAGATATTCGCTTATGAAATAAAAACACATTCTAAACAGTGTTTTGCCATTCTAATGCCATTATCTGCATTGTAGGGCTATAGTAAGGTTGCTGGCTTGAAATTTAGCACTTGTAAAAAGATATTCGCTTATGAAATAAAAACACATTCTAAACAGTATTTTGCCATTCTAATGCCATTATCTGCATTGTAGGGCTATTTAGACTGTCTTAGTAAGGTTGCTGGCTTGAAATTTAGCACTTGTAAAAAGATATTCGCTTATGAAATAAAAACACATTCTAAACAGTCTTTTGCCATTCTAATGCCATTATCTGCATTGAAGGGCTATTTAGACTGTCTTAGTAAGGTTGCAGGCTTGAAATTTAGCACTTGTAAAAAGATATTCGCTTATGAAATAAAAACACATTCTAAACAGTCTTTTGCCATTCTAATGCCATTATCTGCATTGTAGAGCTATTTAGACTGTCTTAGTAAGGTTGCTGGCTTGAAATTTAGCACTTGTAAAAAGATATTCGCTTATGAAATAAAAACACATTCTAAACAGTCTTTTGCCATTCTAATGCCATTATCTGCATTGTAGGGCTATAGTAAGGTTGCAGGCTTGAAATTTAGCACTTGTAAAAAGATATTCGCTTATGAAATAAAAACACATTCTAAACAGTCTTTTGCCATTCTAATGCCATTATCTGCATTGTAGGGCTATAGTAAGGTTGCTGGCTTGAAATTTAGCACTTGTAAAAAGATATTCGCTTATGAAATAAAAACACATTCTAAACAGTCTTTTGCCATTCTAATGCCATTATCTGCATTGTAGGGCTATTTAGACTGTCTTAGTAAGGTTGCTGGCTTGAAATTTAGCACTTGTAAAAAGATATTCGCTTATGAAATAAAAACACATTCTAAACAGTCTTTTGCCATTCTAATGCCATTATCTGCATTGAACGGCTATTTAGACTGTCTTAGTAAGGTTGCTGGCTTGAAATTTAGCACTTGTAAAAAGATATTCGCTTATGAAATAAAAACACATTCTAAACAGTCTTTTGCCATTCTAATGCCATTATCTGCATTGAAGGGCTATTTAGACTGTCTTAGTAAGGTTGCTGGCTTGAAATTTAGCACTTGTAAAAAGATATTCGCTTATGAAATAAAAACACATTCTAAACAGTCTTTTGCCATTCTAATGCCATTATCTGCATTGTAGGGCTATAGTAAGGTTGCAGGCTTGAAATTTAGCACTTGTAAAAAGATATTCGCTTATGAAATAAAAACACATTCTAAACAGTCTTTTGCCATTCTAATGCCATTATCGGCATTGTAGGGCTATAGTAAGGTTGCAGGCTTGAAATTTAGCACTTGTAAAAAGATATTCGCTTATGAAATAAAAACACATTCTAAACAGTCTTTTGCCATTCTAATGCCATTATCTGCATTGTAGGGCTATTTAGACTGTCTTAGTAAGGTTGCTGGCTTGAAATTTAGCACTTGTAAAAAGATATTCGCTTATGAAATAAAAACACATTCTAAACAGTGTTTTGCCATTCTAATGCCATTATCTGCATTGTAGGGCTATAGTAAGGTTGCTGGCTTGAAATTTAGCACTTGTAAAAAGATATTCGCTTATGAAATAAAAACACATTCTAAACAGTCTTTTGCCATTCTAATGCCATTATCTGCATTGTAGGGCTATAGTAAGGTTGCAGACTTGAAATTTAGCACTTGTAAAAAGATATTCGCTTATGAAATAAAAACACATTCTAAACAGTCTTTTGCCATTCTAATGCCATTATCTGCATTGTAGGGCTATAGTAAGGTTGCTGGCTTGAAATTTAGCACTTGTAAAAAGATATTCGCTTATGAAATAAAAACACATTCTAAACAGTGTTTTGCCATTCTAATGCCATTATCTGCATTGTAGGGCTATAGTAAGGTTGCAGGCTTGAAATTTAGCACTTGTAAAAAGATATTCGCTTATGAAATAAAAACACATTCTAAACAGTCTTTTGCCATTCTAATGCCATTATCTGCATTGTAGGGCTATAGTAAGGTTGCAGGCTTGAAATTTAGCACTTGTAAAAAGATATTCGCTTATGAAATAAAAACACATTCTAAACAGTCTTTTGCCATTCTAATGCCATTATCTGCATTGTAGGGCTATTTAGACTGTCTTAGTAAGGTTGCTGGCTTGAAATTTAGCACTTGTAAAAAGATATTCGCTTATGAAATAAAAACACATTCTAAACAGTGTTTTGCCATTCTAATGCCATTATCTGCATTGTAGGGCTATAGTAAGGTTGCTGGCTTGAAATTTAGCACTTGTAAAAAGATATTCGCTTATGAAATAAAAACACATTCTAAACAGTCTTTTGCCATTCTAATGCCATTATCTGCATTGTAGGGCTATAGTAAGGTTGCAGACTTGAAATTTAGCACTTGTAAAAAGATATTCGCTTATGAAATAAAAACACATTCTAAACAGTCTTTTGCCATTCTAATGCCATTATCTGCATTGTAGGGCTATAGTAAGGTTGCTGGCTTGAAATTTAGCACTTGTAAAAAGATATTCGCTTATGAAATAAAAACACATTCTAAACAGTGTTTTGCCATTCTAATGCCATTATCTGCATTGTAGGGCTATAGTAAGGTTGCAGGCTTGAAATTTAGCACTTGTAAAAAGATATTCGCTTATGAAATAAAAACACATTCTAAACAGTCTTTTGCCATTCTAATGCCATTATCTGCATTGTAGGGCTATAGTAAGGTTGCAGGCTTGAAATTTAGCACTTGTAAAAAGATATTCGCTTATGAAATAAAAACACATTCTAAACAGTCTTTTGCCATTCTAATGCCATTATCTGCATTGTAGGGCTATTTAGACTGTCTTAGTAAGGTTGCTGGCTTGAAATTTAGCACTTGTAAAAAGATATTCGCTTATGAAATAAAAACACATTCTAAACAGTGTTTTGCCATTCTAATGCCATTATCTGCATTGTAGGGCTATAGTAAGGTTGCTGGCTTGAAATTTAGCACTTGTAAAAAGATATTCGCTTATGAAATAAAAACACATTCTAAACAGTCTTTTGCCATTCTAATGCCATTATCTGCATTGTAGGGCTATTTAGACTGTCTTAGTAAGGTTGCTGGCTTGAAATTTAGCACTTGTAAAAAGATATTCGCTTATGAAATAAAAACACATTCTAAACAGTGTTTTGCCATTCTAATGCCATTATCTGCATTGTAGGGCTATAGTAAGGTTGCTGGCTTGAAATTTAGCACTTGTAAAAAGATATTCGCTTATGAAATAAAAACACATTCTAAACAGTCTTTTGCCATTCTAATGCCATTATCTGCATTGTAGGGCTATAGTAAGGTTGCAGACTTGAAATTTAGCACTTGTAAAAAGATATTCGCTTATGAAATAAAAACACATTCTAAACAGTCTTTTGCCATTCTAATGCCATTATCTGCATTGTAGGGCTATAGTAAGGTTGCTGGCTTGAAATTTAGCACTTGTAAAAAGATATTCGCTTATGAAATAAAAACACATTCTAAACAGTGTTTTGCCATTCTAATGCCATTATCTGCATTGTAGGGCTATAGTAAGGTTGCAGGCTTGAAATTTAGCACTTGTAAAAAGATATTCGCTTATGAAATAAAAACACATTCTAAACAGTCTTTTGCCATTCTAATGCCATTATCTGCATTGTAGGGCTATAGTAAGGTTGCAGGCTTGAAATTTAGCACTTGTAAAAAGATATTCGCTTATGAAATAAAAACACATTCTAAACAGTCTTTTGCCATTCTAATGCCATTATCTGCATTGTAGGGCTATTTAGACTGTCTTAGTAAGGTTGCTGGCTTGAAATTTAGCACTTGTAAAAAGATATTCGCTTATGAAATAAAAACACATTCTAAACAGTGTTTTGCCATTCTAATGCCATTATCTGCATTGTAGGGCTATAGTAAGGTTGCTGGCTTGAAATTTAGCACTTGTAAAAAGATATTCGCTTATGAAATAAAAACACATTCTAAACAGTCTTTTGCCATTCTAATGCCATTATCTGCATTGTAGGGCTATAGTAAGGTTGCAGACTTGAAATTTAGCACTTGTAAAAAGATATTCGCTTATGAAATAAAAACACATTCTAAACAGTCTTTTGCCATTCTAATGCCATTATCTGCATTGTAGGGCTATAGTAAGGTTGCTGGCTTGAAATTTAGCACTTGTAAAAAGATATTCGCTTATGAAATAAAAACACATTCTAAACAGTGTTTTGCCATTCTAATGCCATTATCTGCATTGTAGGGCTATAGTAAGGTTGCAGGCTTGAAATTTAGCACTTGTAAAAAGATATTCGCTTATGAAATAAAAACACATTCTAAACAGTCTTTTGCCATTCTAATGCCATTATCTGCATTGTAGGGCTATAGTAAGGTTGCAGGCTTGAAATTTAGCACTTGTAAAAAGATATTCGCTTATGAAATAAAAACACATTCTAAACAGTCTTTTGCCATTCTAATGCCATTATCTGCATTGTAGGGCTATTTAGACTGTCTTAGTAAGGTTGCTGGCTTGAAATTTAGCACTTGTAAAAAGATATTCGCTTATGAAATAAAAACACATTCTAAACAGTGTTTTGCCATTCTAATGCCATTATCTGCATTGTAGGGCTATAGTAAGGTTGCTGGCTTGAAATTTAGCACTTGTAAAAAGATATTCGCTTATGAAATAAAAACACATTCTAAACAGTCTTTTGCCATTCTAATGCCATTATCTGCATTGTAGGGCTATAGTAAGGTTGCAGGCTTGAAATTTAGCACTTGTAAAAAGATATTCGCTTATGAAATAAAAACACATTCTAAACAGTCTTTTGCCATTCTAATGCCATTATCTGCATTGTAGGGCTATAGTAAGGTTGCAGGCTTGAAATTTAGCACTTGTAAAAAGATATTCGCTTATGAAATAAAAACACATTCTAAACAGTCTTTTGCCATTCTAATGCCATTATCTGCATTGTAGGGCTATTTAGACTGTCTTAGTAAGGTTGCTGGCTTGAAATTTAGCACTTGTAAAAAGATATTCGCTTATGAAATAAAAACACATTCTAAACAGTCTTTTGCCATTCTAATGCCATTATCTGCATTGTAGGGCTATTTAGACTGTCTTAGTAAGGTTGCTGGCTTGAAATTTAGCACTTGTAAAAAGATATTCGCTTATGAAATAAAAACACATTCTAAACAGTGTTTTGCCATTCTAATGCCATTATCTGCATTGTAGGGCTATAGTAAGGTTGCTGGCTTGAAATTTAGCACTTGTAAAAAGATATTCGCTTATGAAATAAAAACACATTCTAAACAGTCTTTTGCCATTCTAATGCCATTATCTGCATTGTAGGGCTATTTAGACTGTCTTAGTAAGGTTGCTGGCTTGAAATTTAGCACTTGTAAAAAGATATTAGCTTATGAAATAAAAACACATTCTAAACAGTGTTTTGCCATTCTAATGCCATTATCTGCATTGTAGGGCTATAGTAAGGTTGCTGGCTTGAAATTTAGCACTTGTAAAAAGATATTCGCTTATGAAATAAAAACACATTCTAAACAGTCTTTTGCCATTCTAATGCCATTATCTGCATTGTAGGGCTATAGTAAGGTTGCAGGCTTGAAATTTAGCACTTGTAAAAAGATATTCGCTTATGAAATAAAAACACATTCTAAACAGTCTTTTGCCATTCTAATGCCATTATCTGCATTGTAGGGCTATTTAGACTGTCTTAGTAAGGTTGCTGGCTTGAAATTTAGCACTTGTAAAAAGATATTCGCTTATGAAATAAAAACACATTCTAAACAGTGTTTTGCCATTCTAATGCCATTATCTGCATTGTAGGGCTATAGTAAGGTTGCAGGCTTGAAATTTAGCACTTGTAAAAAGATATTCGCTTATGAAATAAAAACACATTCTAAACAGTATTTTGCCATTCTAATGCCATTATCTGCATTGTAGGGCTATTTAGACTGTCTTAGTAAGGTTGCTGGCTTGAAATTTAGCACTTGTAAAAAGATATTCGCTTATGAAATAAAAACACATTCTAAACAGTCTTTTGCCATTCTAATGCCATTATCTGCATTGAAGGGCTATTTAGACTGTCTTAGTAAGGTTGCAGGCTTGAAATTTAGCACTTGTAAAAAGATATTCGCTTATGAAATAAAAACACATTCTAAACAGTCTTTTGCCATTCTAATGCCATTATCTGCATTGTAGAGCTATTTAGACTGTCTTAGTAAGGTTGCTGGCTTGAAATTTAGCACTTGTAAAAAGATATTCGCTTATGAAATAAAAACACATTCTAAACAGTCTTTTGCCATTCTAATGCCATTATCTGCATTGTAGGGCTATAGTAAGGTTGCAGGCTTGAAATTTAGCACTTGTAAAAAGATATTCGCTTATGAAATAAAAACACATTCTAAACAGTCTTTTGCCATTCTAATGCCATTATCTGCATTGTAGGGCTATAGTAAGGTTGCTGGCTTGAAATTTAGCACTTGTAAAAAGATATTCGCTTATGAAATAAAAACACATTCTAAACAGTCTTTTGCCATTCTAATGCCATTATCTGCATTGTAGGGCTATTTAGACTGTCTTAGTAAGGTTGCTGGCTTGAAATTTAGCACTTGTAAAAAGATATTCGCTTATGAAATAAAAACACATTCTAAACAGTCTTTTGCCATTCTAATGCCATTATCTGCATTGAACGGCTATTTAGACTGTCTTAGTAAGGTTGCTGGCTTGAAATTTAGCACTTGTAAAAAGATATTCGCTTATGAAATAAAAACACATTCTAAACAGTCTTTTGCCATTCTAATGCCATTATCTGCATTGAAGGGCTATTTAGACTGTCTTAGTAAGGTTGCTGGCTTGAAATTTAGCACTTGTAAAAAGATATTCGCTTATGAAATAAAAACACATTCTAAACAGTCTTTTGCCATTCTAATGCCATTATCTGCATTGTAGGGCTATAGTAAGGTTGCAGGCTTGAAATTTAGCACTTGTAAAAAGATATTCGCTTATGAAATAAAAACACATTCTAAACAGTCTTTTGCCATTCTAATGCCATTATCTGCATTGTAGGGCTATTTAGACTGTCTTAGTAAGGTTGCTGGCTTGAAATTTAGCACTTGTAAAAAGATATTCGCTTATGAAATAAAAACACATTCTAAACAGTGTTTTGCCATTCTAATGCCATTATCTGCATTGTAGGGCTATAGTAAGGTTGCTGGCTTGAAATTTAGCACTTGTAAAAAGATATTCGCTTATGAAATAAAAACACATTCTAAACAGTATTTTGCCATTCTAATGCCATTATCTGCATTGTAGGGCTATTTAGACTGTCTTAGTAAGGTTGCTGGCTTGAAATTTAGCACTTGTAAAAAGATATTCGCTTATGAAATAAAAACACATTCTAAACAGTCTTTTGCCATTCTAATGCCATTATCTGCATTGAAGGGCTATTAAGACTGTCTTAGTAAGGTTGCAGGCTTGAAATTTAGCACTTGTAAAAAGATATTCGCTTATGAAATAAAAACACATTCTAAACAGTCTTTTGCCATTCTAATGCCATTATCTGCATTGTAGAGCTATTTAGACTGTCTTAGTAAGGTTGCTGGCTTGAAATTTAGCACTTGTAAAAAGATATTCGCTTATGAAATAAAAACACATTCTAAACAGTCTTTTGCCATTCTAATGCCATTATCTGCATTGTAGGGCTATAGTAAGGTTGCAGGCTTGAAATTTAGCACTTGTAAAAAGATATTCGCTTATGAAATAAAAACACATTCTAAACAGTCTTTTGCCATTCTAATGCCATTATCTGCATTGTAGGGCTATAGTAAGGTTGCTGGCTTGAAATTTAGCACTTGTAAAAAGATATTCGCTTATGAAATAAAAACACATTCTAAACAGTCTTTTGCCATTCTAATGCCATTATCTGCATTGTAGGGCTATTTAGACTGTCTTAGTAAGGTTGCTGGCTTGAAATTTAGCACTTGTAAAAAGATATTCGCTTATGAAATAAAAACACATTCTAAACAGTCTTTTGCCATTCTAATGCCATTATCTGCATTGAACGGCTATTTAGACTGTCTTAGTAAGGTTGCTGGCTTGAAATTTAGCACTTGTAAAAAGATATTCGCTTATGAAATAAAAACACATTCTAAACAGTCTTTTGCCATTCTAATGCCATTATCTGCATTGAAGGGCTATTTAGACTGTCTTAGTAAGGTTGCTGGCTTGAAATTTAGCACTTGTAAAAAGATATTCGCTTATGAAATAAAAACACATTCTAAACAGTCTTTTGCCATTCTAATGCCATTATCTGCATTGTAGGGCTATAGTAAGGTTGCAGGCTTGAAATTTAGCACTTGTAAAAAGATATTCGCTTATGAAATAAAAACACATTCTAAACAGTCTTTTGCCATTCTAATGCCATTATCGGCATTGTAGGGCTATAGTAAGGTTGCAGGCTTGAAATTTAGCACTTGTAAAAAGATATTCGCTTATGAAATAAAAACACATTCTAAACAGTCTTTTGCCATTCTAATGCCATTATCTGCATTGTAGGGCTATTTAGACTGTCTTAGTAAGGTTGCTGGCTTGAAATTTAGCACTTGTAAAAAGATATTCGCTTATGAAATAAAAACACATTCTAAACAGTGTTTTGCCATTCTAATGCCATTATCTGCATTGTAGGGCTATAGTAAGGTTGCTGGCTTGAAATTTAGCACTTGTAAAAAGATATTCGCTTATGAAATAAAAACACATTCTAAACAGTCTTTTGCCATTCTAATGCCATTATCTGCATTGTAGGGCTATAGTAAGGTTGCAGACTTGAAATTTAGCACTTGTAAAAAGATATTCGCTTATGAAATAAAAACACATTCTAAACAGTCTTTTGCCATTCTAATGCCATTATCTGCATTGTAGGGCTATAGTAAGGTTGCTGGCTTGAAATTTAGCACTTGTAAAAAGATATTCGCTTATGAAATAAAAACACATTCTAAACAGTGTTTTGCCATTCTAATGCCATTATCTGCATTGTAGGGCTATAGTAAGGTTGCAGGCTTGAAATTTAGCACTTGTAAAAAGATATTCGCTTATGAAATAAAAACACATTCTAAACAGTCTTTTGCCATTCTAATGCCATTATCTGCATTGTAGGGCTATAGTAAGGTTGCAGGCTTGAAATTTAGCACTTGTAAAAAGATATTCGCTTATGAAATAAAAACACATTCTAAACAGTCTTTTGCCATTCTAATGCCATTATCTGCATTGTAGGGCTATTTAGACTGTCTTAGTAAGGTTGCTGGCTTGAAATTTAGCACTTGTAAAAAGATATTCGCTTATGAAATAAAAACACATTCTAAACAGTGTTTTGCCATTCTAATGCCATTATCTGCATTGTAGGGCTATAGTAAGGTTGCTGGCTTGAAATTTAGCACTTGTAAAAAGATATTCGCTTATGAAATAAAAACACATTCTAAACAGTCTTTTGCCATTCTAATGCCATTATCTGCATTGTAGGGCTATAGTAAGGTTGCAGACTTGAAATTTAGCACTTGTAAAAAGATATTCGCTTATGAAATAAAAACACATTCTAAACAGTCTTTTGCCATTCTAATGCCATTATCTGCATTGTAGGGCTATAGTAAGGTTGCTGGCTTGAAATTTAGCACTTGTAAAAAGATATTCGCTTATGAAATAAAAACACATTCTAAACAGTGTTTTGCCATTCTAATGCCATTATCTGCATTGTAGGGCTATAGTAAGGTTGCAGGCTTGAAATTTAGCACTTGTAAAAAGATATTCGCTTATGAAATAAAAACACATTCTAAACAGTCTTTTGCCATTCTAATGCCATTATCTGCATTGTAGGGCTATAGTAAGGTTGCAGGCTTGAAATTTAGCACTTGTAAAAAGATATTCGCTTATGAAATAAAAACACATTCTAAACAGTCTTTTGCCATTCTAATGCCATTATCTGCATTGTAGGGCTATAGTAAGGTTGCTGGCTTGAAATTTAGCACTTGTAAAAAGATATTCGCTTATGAAATAAAAACACATTCTAAACAGTCTTTTGCCATTCTAATGCCATTATCTGCATTGTAGGGCTATAGTAAGGTTGCAGGCTTGAAATTTAGCACTTGTAAAAAGATATTCGCTTATGAAATAAAAACACATTCTAAACAGTCTTTTGCCATTCTAATGCCATTATCTGCATTGTAGGGCTATAGTAAGGTTGCAGGCTTGAAATTTAGCACTTGTAAAAAGATATTCGCTTATGAAATAAAAACACATTCTAAACAGTCTTTTGCCATTCTAATGCCATTATCTGCATTGTAGGGCTATAGTAAGGTTGCTGGCTTGAAATTTAGCACTTGTAAAAAGATATTCGCTTATGAAATAAAAACACATTCTAAACAGTCTTTTGCCATTCTAATGCCATTATCTGCATTGTAGGGCTATAGTAAGGTTGCAGGCTTGAAATTTAGCACTTGTAAAAAGATATTTGCTTATGAAATAAAAACACATTCTAAACAGTCTTTTGCCATTCTAATGCCATTATCTGCATTGTAGGGCTATAGTAAGGTTGCAGGCTTGAAATTTAGCACTTGTAAAAAGATATTCGCTTATGAAATAAAAACACATTCTAAACAGTCTTTTGCCATTCTAATGCCATTATCTGCATTGTAGGGCTATTTAGACTGTCTTAGTAAGGTTGCTGGCTTGAAATTTAGCACTTGTAAAAAGATATTCGCTTATGAAATAAAAACACATTCTAAACAGTCTTTTGCCATTCTAATGCCATTATCTGCATTGTAGGGCTATTTAGACTGTCTTAGTAAGGTTGCTGGCTTGAAATTTAGCACTTGTAAAAAGATATTCGCTTATGAAATAAAAACACATTCTAAACAGTGTTTTGCCATTCTAATGCCATTATCTGCATTGTAGGGCTATAGTAAGGTTGCTGGCTTGAAATTTAGCACTTGTAAAAAGATATTCGCTTATGAAATAAAAACACATTCTAAACAGTCTTTTGCCATTCTAATGCCATTATCTGCATTGTAGGGCTATAGTAAAGTTGCAGGCTTGAAATTTAGCACTTGTAAAAAGATATTCGCTTATGAAATAAAAACACATTCTAAACAGTCTTTTGCCATTCTAATGCCATTATCTGCATTGAAGGGCTATTTAGACTGTCTTAGTAAGGTTGCTGGCTTGAAATTTAGCACTTGTAAAAAGATATTCGCTTATGAAATAAAAACACATTCTAAACAGTGTTTTGCCATTCTAATGCCATTATCTGCATTGTAGGGCTATAGTAAGGTTGCAGGCTTGAAATTTAGCACTTGTAAAAAGATATTCGCTTATGAAATAAAAACACATTCTAAACAGTCTTTTGCCATTCTAATGCCATTATCTGCATTGTAGGGCTATAGTAAGGTTGCAGGCTTGAAATTTAGCACTTGTAAAAAGATATTCGCTTATGAAATAAAAACACATTCTAAACAGTCTTTTGCCATTCTAATGCCATTATCTGCATTGTAGGGCTATTTAGACTGTCTTAGTAAGGTTGCTGGCTTGAAATTTAGCACTTGTAAAAAGATATTCGCTTATGAAATAAAAACACATTCTAAACAGTCTTTTGCCATTCTAATGCCATTATCTGCATTGAAGGGCTATTTAGACTGTCTTAGTAAGGTTGCTGGCTTGAAATTTAGCACTTGTAAAAAGATATTCGCTTATGAAATAAAAACACATTCTAAACAGTCTTTTGCCATTCTAATGCCATTATCTGCATTGTAGGGCTATAGTAAGGTTGCAGGCTTGAAATTTAGCACTTGTAAAAAGATATTCGCTTATGAAATAAAAACACATTCTAAACAGTCTTTTGCCATTCTAATGCCATTATCTGCATTGTAGGGCTATAGTAAGGTTGCAGGCTTGAAATTTAGCACTTGTAAAAAGATATTTGCTTATGAAATAAAAACACATTCTAAACAGTCTTTTGCCATTCTAATGCCATTATCTGCATTGTAGGGCTATTTAGACTGTCTTAGTAAGGTTGCTGGCTTGAAATTTAGCACTTGTAAAAAGATATTCGCTTATGAAATAAAAACACATTCTAAACAGTGTTTTGCCATTCTAATGCCATTATCTGCATTGTAGGGCTATAGTAAGGTTGCTGGCTTGAAATTTAGCACTTGTAAAAAGATATTCGCTTATGAAATAAAAACACATTCTAAACAGTCTTTTGCCATTCTAATGCCATTATCTGCATTGTAGGGCTATTTAGACTGTCTTAGTAAGGTTGCTGGCTTGAAATTTAGCACTTGTAAAAAGATATTCGCTTATGAAATAAAAACACATTCTAAACAGTCTTTTGCCATTCTAATGCCATTATCTGCATTGAAGGGCTATTTAGACTGTCTTAGTAAGGTTGCTGGCTTGAAATTTAGCACTTGTAAAAAGATATTCGCTTATGAAATAAAAACACATTCTAAACAGTGTTTTGCCATTCTAATGCCATTATCTGCATTGTAGGGCTATAGTAAGGTTGCAGGCTTGAAATTTAGCACTTGTAAAAAGATATTCGCTTATGAAATAAAAACACATTCTAAACAGTATTTTGCCATTCTAATGCCATTATCTGCATTGTAGGGCTATAGTAAGGTTGCAGGCTTGAAATTTAGCACTTGTAAAAAGATATTCGCTTATGAAATAAAAACACATTCTAAACAGTCTTTTGCCATTCTAATGCCATTATCTGCATTGTAGGGCTATTTAGACTGTCTTAGTAAGGTTGCTGGCTTGAAATTTAGCACTTGTAAAAAGATATTCGCTTATGAAATAAAAACACATTCTAAACAGTCTTTTGCCATTCTAATGCCATTATCTGCATTGAAGGGCTATTTAGACTGTCTTAGTAAGGTTGCTGGCTTGAAATTTAGCACTTGTAAAAAGATATTCGCTTATGAAATAAAAACACATTCTAAACAGTCTTTTGCCATTCTAATGCCATTATCTGCATTGTAGGGCTATAGTAAGGTTGCAGGCTTGAAATTTAGCACTTGTAAAAAGATATTCGCTTATGAAATAAAAACACATTCTAAACAGTCTTTTGCCATTCTAATGCCATTATCTGCATTGTAGGGCTATAGTAAGGTTGCAGGCTTGAAATTTAGCACTTGTAAAAAGATATTCGCTTATGAAATAAAAACACATTCTAAACAGTCTTTTGCCATTCTAATGCCATTATCTGCATTGTAGGGCTATTTAGACTGTCTTAGTAAGGTTGCTGGCTTGAAATTTAGCACTTGTAAAAAGATATTCGCTTATGAAATAAAAACACATTCTAAACAGTCTTTTGCCATTCTAATGCCATTATCTGCATTGTAGGGCTATTTAGACTGTCTTAGTAAGGTTGCTGGCTTGAAATTTAGCACTTGTAAAAAGATATTCGCTTATGAAATAAAAACACATTCTAAACAGTGTTTTGCCATTCTAATGCCATTATCTGCATTGTAGGGCTATAGTAAGGTTGCTGGCTTGAAATTTAGCACTTGTAAAAAGATATTCGCTTATGAAATAAAAACACATTCTAAACAGTCTTTTGCCATTCTAATGCCATTATCTGCATTGTAGGGCTATTTAGACTGTCTTAGTAAGGTTGCTGGCTTGAAATTTAGCACTTGTAAAAAGATATTCGCTTATGAAATAAAAACACATTCTAAACAGTCTTTTGCCATTCTAATGCCATTATCTGCATTGTAGGGCTATAGTAAGGTTGCAGGCTTGAAATTTAGCACTTGTAAAAAGATATTCGCTTATGAAATAAAAACACATTCTAAACAGTCTTTTGCCATTCTAATGCCATTATCTGCATTGTAGGGCTATTTAGACTGTCTTAGTAAGGTTGCTGGCTTGAAATTTAGCACTTGTAAAAAGATATTCGCTTATGAAATAAAAACACATTCTAAACAGTCTTTTGCCATTCTAATGCCATTATCTGCATTGAAGGGCTATTTAGACTGTCTTAGTAAGGTTGCAGGCTTGAAATTTAGCACTTGTAAAAAGATATTCGCTTATGAAATAAAAACACATTCTAAACAGTCTTTTGCCATTCTAATGCCATTATCTGCATTGTAGGGCTATTTAGACTGTCTTAGTAAGGTTGCTGGCTTGAAATTTAGCACTTGTAAAAAGATATTCGCTTATGAAATAAAAACACATTCTAAACAGTCTTTTGCCATTCTAATGCCATTATCTGCATTGTAGGGCTATAGTAAGGTTGCAGGCTTGAAATTTAGCACTTGTAAAAAGATATTCGCTTATGAAATAAAAACACATTCTAAACAGTCTTTTGCCATTCTAATGCCATTATCTGCATTGTAGGGCTATTTAGACTGTCTTAGTAAGGTTGCTGGCTTGAAATTTAGCACTTGTAAAAAGATATTCGCTTATGAAATAAAAACACATTCTAAACAGTCTTTTGCCATTCTAATGCCATTATCTGCATTGTAGGGCTATAGTAAGGTTGCAGGCTTGAAATTTAGCACTTGTAAAAAGATATTCGCTTATGAAATAAAAACACATTCTAAACAGTGTTTTGCCATTCTAATGCCATTATCTGCATTGTAGGGCTATAGTAAGGTTGCTGGCTTGAAATTTAGCACTTGTAAAAAGATATTCGCTTATGAAATAAAAACACATTCTAAACAGTCTTTTGCCATTCTAATGCCATTATCTGCATTGTAGGGCTATTTAGACTGTCTTAGTAAGGTTGCTGGCTTGAAATTTATCACTTGTAAACAGATATTCGCTTATGAAATAAAAACACATTCTAAACTGTCTTTTGCCATTCTAATGCCATTATCTGCATTGAAGGGCTATTTAGACTGTCTTAGTAAGGTTGCTGGCTTGAAATTTAGCACTTGTAAAAAGATATTCGCTTATGAAATAAAAACACATTCTAAACAGTCTTTTGCCATTATAATGCCATTATCTGCATTGTAGGGCTATTTAGACTGTCTTAGTAAGGTTGCTGGCTTGAAATTTAGCACTTGTAAAAAGATATTCGCTTATGAAATAAAAACACATTCTAAACAGTCTTTTGCCATTCTAATGCCATTATCTGCATTGTAGGGCTATTTAGACTGTCTTAGTAAGGTTGCTGGCTTGAAATTTAGCACTTGTAAAAAGATATTCGCTTATGAAATAAAAACACATTCTAAACAGTCTTTTGCCATTCTAATGCCATTATCTGCATTGAAGGGCTATTTAGACTGTCTTAGTAAGGTTGCTGGCTTGAAATTTAGCACTTGTAAAAAGATATTCGCTTATGAAATAAAAACACATTCTAAACAGTCTTTTGCCATTCTAATGCCATTATCTGCATTGTAGGGCTATTTAGACTGTCTTAGTAAGGTTGTTGGCTTGAAATTTAGCACTTGTAAAAAGATATTCGCTTATGAAATAAAAACACATTCTAAACAGTCTTTTGCCATTCTAATGCCATTATCTGCATTGTAGGGCTATAGTAAGGTTGCAGGCTTGAAATTTAGCACTTGTAAAAAGATATTCGCTTATGAAATAAAAACACATTCTAAACAGTCTTTTGCCATTCTAATGCCATTATCTGCATTGTAGGGCTATTTAGACTGTCTTAGTAAGGTTGCTGGCTTGAAATTTAGCACTTGTAAAAAGATATTCGCTTATGAAATAAAAACACATTCTAAACAGTCTTTTGCCATTCTAATGCCATTATCTGCATTGTAGGGCTATTTAGACTGTCTTAGTAAGGTTGCTGGCTTGAAATTTAGCACTTGTAAAAAGATATTCGCTTATGAAATAAAAACACATTCTAAACAGTCTTTTGCCATTCTAATGCCATTATCTGCATTGAAGGGCTATTTAGACTGTCTTAGTAAGGTTGCTGGCTTGAAATTTAGCACTTGTAAAAAGATATTCGCTTATGAAATAAAAACACATTCTAAACAGTCTTTTGCCATTCTAATGCCATTATCTGCATTGTAGGGCTATTTAGACTGTCTTAGTAAGGTTGCTGGCTTGAAATTTAGCACTTGTAAAAAGATATTCGCTTATGAAATAAAAACACATTCTAAACAGTCTTTTGCCATTCTAATGCCATTATCTGCATTGTAGGGCTATTTAGACTGTCTTAGTAAGGTTGCTGGCTTGAAATTTAGCACTTGTAAAAAGATATTCGCTTATGAAATAAAAACACATTCTAAACAGTGTTTTGCCATTCTAATGCCATTATCTGCATTGTAGGGCTATAGTAAGGTTGCTGGCTTGAAATTTAGCACTTGTAAAAAGATATTCGCTTATGAAATAAAAACACATTCTAAACAGTCTTTTGCCATTCTAATGCCATTATCTGCATTGTAGGGCTATAGTAAAGTTGCAGGCTTGAAATTTAGCACTTGTAAAAAGATATTCGCTTATGAAATAAAAACACATTCTAAACAGTCTTTTGCCATTCTAATGCCATTATCTGCATTGAAGGGCTATTTAGACTGTCTTAGTAAGGTTGCTGGCTTGAAATTTAGCACTTGTAAAAAGATATTCGCTTATGAAATAAAAACACATTCTAAACAGTGTTTTGCCATTCTAATGCCATTATCTGCATTGTAGGGCTATAGTAAGGTTGCAGGCTTGAAATTTAGCACTTGTAAAAAGATATTCGCTTATGAAATAAAAACACATTCTAAACAGTCTTTTGCCATTCTAATGCCATTATCTGCATTGTAGGGCTATAGTAAGGTTGCAGGCTTGAAATTTAGCACTTGTAAAAAGATATTCGCTTATGAAATAAAAACACATTCTAAACAGTCTTTTGCCATTCTAATGCCATTATCTGCATTGTAGGGCTATAGTAAAGTTGCAGGCTTGAAATTTAGCACTTGTAAAAAGATATTCGCTTATGAAATAAAAACACATTCTAAACAGTCTTTTGCCATTCTAATGCCATTATCTGCATTGAAGGGCTATTTAGACTGTCTTAGTAAGGTTGCTGGCTTGAAATTTAGCACTTGTAAAAAGATATTCGCTTATGAAATAAAAACACATTCTAAACAGTGTTTTGCCATTCTAATGCCATTATCTGCATTGTAGGGCTATAGTAAGGTTGCAGGCTTGAAATTTAGCACTTGTAAAAAGATATTCGCTTATGAAATAAAAACACATTCTAAACAGTCTTTTGCCATTCTAATGCCATTATCTGCATTGTAGGGCTATAGTAAGGTTGCAGGCTTGAAATTTAGCACTTGTAAAAAGATATTCGCTTATGAAATAAAAACACATTCTAAACAGTCTTTTGCCATTCTAATGCCATTATCTGCATTGTAGGGCTATTTAGACTGTCTTAGTAAGGTTGCTGGCTTGAAATTTAGCACTTGTAAAAAGATATTCGCTTATGAAATAAAAACACATTCTAAACAGTCTTTTGCCATTCTAATGCCATTATCTGCATTGAAGGGCTATTTAGACTGTCTTAGTAAGGTTGCTGGCTTGAAATTTAGCACTTGTAAAAAGATATTCGCTTATGAAATAAAAACACATTCTAAACAGTCTTTTGCCATTCTAATGCCATTATCTGCATTGTAGGGCTATAGTAAGGTTGCAGGCTTGAAATTTAGCACTTGTAAAAAGATATTCGCTTATGAAATAAAAACACATTCTAAACAGTCTTTTGCCATTCTAATGCCATTATCTGCATTGTAGGGCTATAGTAAGGTTGCAGGCTTGAAATTTAGCACTTGTAAAAAGATATTTGCTTATGAAATAAAAACACATTCTAAACAGTCTTTTGCCATTCTAATGCCATTATCTGCATTGTAGGGCTATTTAGACTGTCTTAGTAAGGTTGCTGGCTTGAAATTTAGCACTTGTAAAAAGATATTCGCTTATGAAATAAAAACACATTCTAAACAGTGTTTTGCCATTCTAATGCCATTATCTGCATTGTAGGGCTATAGTAAGGTTGCTGGCTTGAAATTTAGCACTTGTAAAAAGATATTCGCTTATGAAATAAAAACACATTCTAAGCAGTCTTTTGCCATTCTAATGCCATTATCTGCATTGTAGGGCTATAGTAAGGTTGCAGGCTTGAAATTTAGCACTTGTAAAAAGATATTCGCTTATGAAATAAAAACACATTCTAAACAGTCTTTTGCCATTCTAATGCCATTATCTGCATTGTAGGGCTATTTAGACTGTCTTAGTAAGGTTGCTGGCTTGAAATTTAGCACTTGTAAAAAGATATTCGCTTATGAAATAAAAACACATTCTAAACAGTCTTTTGCCATTCTAATGCCATTATCTGCATTGAAGGGCTATTTAGACTGTCTTAGTAAGGTTGCTGGCTTGAAATTTAGCACTTGTAAAAAGATATTCGCTTATGAAATAAAAACACATTCTAAACAGTGTTTTGCCATTCTAATGCCATTATCTGCATTGTAGGGCTATAGTAAGGTTGCAGGCTTGAAATTTAGCACTTGTAAAAAGATATTCGCTTATGAAATAAAAACACATTCTAAACAGTATTTTGCCATTATAATGCCATTATCTGCATTGTAGGGCTATAGTAAGGTTGCAGACTTGAAATTTAGCACTTGTAAAAAGATATTCGCTTATGAAATAAAAACACATTCTAAACAGTCTTTTGCCATTCTAATGCCATTATCTGCATTGTAGGGCTATTTAGACTGTCTTAGTAAGGTTGCTGGCTTGAAATTTAGCACTTGTAAAAAGATATTCGCTTATGAAATAAAAACACATTCTAAACAGTCTTTTGCCATTCTAATGCCATTATCTGCATTGAAGGGCTATTTAGACTGTCTTAGTAAGGTTGCTGGCTTGAAATTTAGCACTTGTAAAAAGATATTCGCTTATGAAATAAAAACACATTCTAAACAGTCTTTTGCCATTCTAATGCCATTATCTGCATTGTAGGGCTATAGTAAGGTTGCAGGCTTGAAATTTAGCACTTGTAAAAAGATATTCGCTTATGAAATAAAAACACATTCTAAACAGTCTTTTGCCATTCTAATGCCATTATCTGCATTGTAGGGCTATAGTAAGGTTGCAGGCTTGAAATTTAGCACTTGTAAAAAGATATTCGCTTATGAAATAAAAACACATTCTAAACAGTCTTTTGCCATTCTAATGCCATTATCTGCATTGTAGGGCTATTTAGACTGTCTTAGTAAGGTTGCTGGCTTGAAATTTAGCACTTGTAAAAAGATATTCGCTTATGAAATAAAAACACATTCTAAACAGTCTTTTGCCATTCTAATGCCATTATCTGCATTGTAGGGCTATAGTAAGGTTGCAGGCTTGAAATTTAGCACTTGTAAAAAGATATTCGCTTATGAAATAAAAACACATTCTAAACAGTCTTTTGCCATTCTAATGCCATTATCTGCATTGTAGGGCTATTTAGACTGTCTTAGTAAGGTTGCTGGCTTGAAATTTAGCACTTGTAAAAAGATATTCGCTTATGAAATAAAAACACATTCTAAACAGTCTTTTGCCATTCTAATGCCATTATCTGCATTGAAGGGCTATTTAGACTGTCTTAGTAAGGTTGCTGGCTTGAAATTTAGCACTTGTAAAAAGATATTCGCTTATGAAATAAAAACACATTCTAAACAGTGTTTTGCCATTCTAATGCCATTATCTGCATTGTAGGGCTATAGTAAGGTTGCAGGCTTGAAATTTAGCACTTGTAAAAAGATATTCGCTTATGAAATAAAAACACATTCTAAACAGTATTTTGCCATTATAATGCCATTATCTGCATTGTAGGGCTATAGTAAGGTTGCAGACTTGAAATTTAGCACTTGTAAAAAGATATTCGCTTATGAAATAAAAACACATTCTAAACAGTCTTTTGCCATTCTAATGCCATTATCTGCATTGTAGGGCTATTTAGACTGTCTTAGTAAGGTTGCTGGCTTGAAATTTAGCACTTGTAAAAAGATATTCGCTTATGAAATAAAAACACATTCTAAACAGTCTTTTGCCATTCTAATGCCATTATCTGCATTGAAGGGCTATTTAGACTGTCTTAGTAAGGTTGCTGGCTTGAAATTTAGCACTTGTAAAAAGATATTCGCTTATGAAATAAAAACACATTCTAAACAGTCTTTTGCCATTCTAATGCCATTATCTGCATTGTAGGGCTATAGTAAGGTTGCAGGCTTGAAATTTAGCACTTGTAAAAAGATATTCGCTTATGAAATAAAAACACATTCTAAACAGTCTTTTGCCATTCTAATGCCATTATCTGCATTGTAGGGCTATAGTAAGGTTGCAGGCTTGAAATTTAGCACTTGTAAAAAGATATTCGCTTATGAAATAAAAACACATTCTAAACAGTCTTTTGCCATTCTAATGCCATTATCTGCATTGTAGGGCTATTTAGACTGTCTTAGTAAGGTTGCTGGCTTGAAATTTAGCACTTGTAAAAAGATATTCGCTTATGAAATAAAAACACATTCTAAACAGTCTTTTGCCATTCTAATGCCATTATCTGCATTGTAGGGCTATTTAGACTGTCTTAGTAAGGTTGCTGGCTTGAAATTTAGCACTTGTAAAAAGATATTCGCTTATGAAATAAAAACACATTCTAAACAGTGTTTTGCCATTCTAATGCCATTATCTGCATTGTAGGGCTATAGTAAGGTTGCTGGCTTGAAATTTAGCACTTGTAAAAAGATATTCGCTTATGAAATAAAAACACATTCTAAACAGTCTTTTGCCATTCTAATGCCATTATCTGCATTGTAGGGCTATTTAGACTGTCTTAGTAAGGTTGCTGGCTTGAAATTTAGCACTTGTAAAAAGATATTCGCTTATGAAATAAAAACACATTCTAAACAGTGTTTTGCCATTCTAATGCCATTATCTGCATTGTAGGGCTATAGTAAGGTTGCTGGCTTGAAATTTAGCACTTGTAAAAAGATATTCGCTTATGAAATAAAAACACATTCTAAACAGTCTTTTGCCATTCTAATGCCATTATCTGCATTGTAGGGCTATAGTAAGGTTGCAGGCTTGAAATTTAGCACTTGTAAAAAGATATTCGCTTATGAAATAAAAACACATTCTAAACAGTCTTTTGCCATTCTAATGCCATTATCTGCATTGTAGGGCTATTTAGACTGTCTTAGTAAGGTTGCTGGCTTGAAATTTAGCACTTGTAAAAAGATATTCGCTTATGAAATAAAAACACATTCTAAACAGTCTTTTGCCATTCTAATGCCATTATCTGCATTGAAGGGCTATTTAGACTGTCTTAGTAAGGTTGCTGGCTTGAAATTTAGCACTTGTAAAAAGATATTCGCTTATGAAATAAAAACACATTCTAAACAGTGTTTTGCCATTCTAATGCCATTATCTGCATTGTAGGGCTATAGTAAGGTTGCAGGCTTGAAATTTAGCACTTGTAAAAAGATATTCGCTTATGAAATAAAAACACATTCTAAACAGTATTTTGCCATTATAATGCCATTATCTGCATTGTAGGGCTATAGTAAGGTTGCAGGCTTGAAATTTAGCACTTGTAAAAAGATATTCGCTTATGAAATAAAAACACATTCTAAACAGTCTTTTGCCATTCTAATGCCATTATCTGCATTGTAGGGCTATTTAGACTGTCTTAGTAAGGTTGCTGGCTTGAAATTTAGCACTTGTAAAAAGATATTCGCTTATGAAATAAAAACACATTCTAAACAGTCTTTTGCCATTCTAATGCCATTATCTGCATTGAAGGGCTATTTAGACTGTCTTAGTAAGGTTGCTGGCTTGAAATTTAGCACTTGTAAAAAGATATTCGCTTATGAAATAAAAACACATTCTAAACAGTCTTTTGCCATTCTAATGCCATTATCTGCATTGTAGGGCTATAGTAAGGTTGCAGGCTTGAAATTTAGCACTTGTAAAAAGATATTCGCTTATGAAATAAAAACACATTCTAAACAGTCTTTTGCCATTCTAATGCCATTATCTGCATTGTAGGGCTATAGTAAGGTTGCAGGCTTGAAATTTAGCACTTGTAAAAAGATATTCGCTTATGAAATAAAAACACATTCTAAACAGTCTTTTGCCATTCTAATGCCATTATCTGCATTGTAGGGCTATTTAGACTGTCTTAGTAAGGTTGCTGGCTTGAAATTTAGCACTTGTAAAAAGATATTCGCTTATGAAATAAAAACACATTCTAAACAGTCTTTTGCCATTCTAATGCCATTATCTGCATTGTAGGGCTATTTAGACTGTCTTAGTAAGGTTGCTGGCTTGAAATTTAGCACTTGTAAAAAGATATTCGCTTATGAAATAAAAACACATTCTAAACAGTGTTTTGCCATTCTAATGCCATTATCTGCATTGTAGGGCTATAGTAAGGTTGCTGGCTTGAAATTTAGCACTTGTAAAAAGATATTCGCTTATGAAATAAAAACACATTCTAAACAGTCTTTTGCCATTCTAATGCCATTATCTGCATTGTAGGGCTATTTAGACTGTCTTAGTAAGGTTGCTGGCTTGAAATTTAGCACTTGTAAAAAGATATTCGCTTATGAAATAAAAACACATTCTAAACAGTCTTTTGCCATTCTAATGCCATTATCTGCATTGTAGGGCTATAGTAAGGTTGCAGGCTTGAAATTTAGCACTTGTAAAAAGATATTCGCTTATGAAATAAAAACACATTCTAAACAGTCTTTTGCCATTCTAATGCCATTATCTGCATTGTAGGGCTATTTAGACTGTCTTAGTAAGGTTGCTGGCTTGAAATTTAGCACTTGTAAAAAGATATTCGCTTATGAAATAAAAACACATTCTAAACAGTCTTTTGCCATTCTAATGCCATTATCTGCATTGAAGGGCTATTTAGACTGTCTTAGTAAGGTTGCAGGCTTGAAATTTAGCACTTGTAAAAAGATATTCGCTTATGAAATAAAAACACATTCTAAACAGTCTTTTGCCATTCTAATGCCATTATCTGCATTGTAGGGCTATTTAGACTGTCTTAGTAAGGTTGCTGGCTTGAAATTTAGCACTTGTAAAAAGATATTCGCTTATGAAATAAAAACACATTCTAAACAGTCTTTTGCCATTCTAATGCCATTATCTGCATTGTAGGGCTATAGTAAGGTTGCAGGCTTGAAATTTAGCACTTGTAAAAAGATATTCGCTTATGAAATAAAAACACATTCTAAACAGTCTTTTGCCATTCTAATGCCATTATCTGCATTGTAGGGCTATTTAGACTGTCTTAGTAAGGTTGCTGGCTTGAAATTTAGCACTTGTAAAAAGATATTCGCTTATGAAATAAAAACACATTCTAAACAGTCTTTTGCCATTCTAATGCCATTATCTGCATTGTAGGGCTATAGTAAGGTTGCAGGCTTGAAATTTAGCACTTGTAAAAAGATATTCGCTTATGAAATAAAAACACATTCTAAACAGTGTTTTGCCATTCTAATGCCATTATCTGCATTGTAGGGCTATAGTAAGGTTGCTGGCTTGAAATTTAGCACTTGTAAAAAGATATTCGCTTATGAAATAAAAACACATTCTAAACAGTCTTTTGCCATTCTAATGCCATTATCTGCATTGTAGGGCTATTTAGACTGTCTTAGTAAGGTTGCTGGCTTGAAATTTAGCACTTGTAAAAAGATATTCGCTTATGAAATAAAAACACATTCTAAACAGTCTTTTGCCATTCTAATGCCATTATCTGCATTGAAGGGCTATTTAGACTGTCTTAGTAAGGTTGCTGGCTTGAAATTTAGCACTTGTAAAAAGATATTCGCTTATGAAATAAAAACACATTCTAAACAGTCTTTTGCCATTCTAATGCCATTATCTGCATTGTAGGGCTATTTAGACTGTCTTAGTAAGGTTGTTGGCTTGAAATTTAGCACTTGTAAAAAGATATTCGCTTATGAAATAAAAACACATTCTAAACAGTCTTTTGCCATTCTAATGCCATTATCTGCATTGTAGGGCTATAGTAAGGTTGCAGGCTTGAAATTTAGCACTTGTAAAAAGATATTCGCTTATGAAATAAAAACACATTCTAAACAGTCTTTTGCCATTCTAATGCCATTATCTGCATTGTAGGGCTATTTAGACTGTCTTAGTAAGGTTGCTGGCTTGAAATTTAGCACTTGTAAAAAGATATTCGCTTATGAAATAAAAACACATTCTAAACAGTCTTTTGCCATTCTAATGCCATTATCTGCATTGTAGGGCTATTTAGACTGTCTTAGTAAGGTTGCTGGCTTGAAATTTAGCACTTGTAAAAAGATATTCGCTTATGAAATAAAAACACATTCTAAACAGTCTTTTGCCATTCTAATGCCATTATCTGCATTGAAGGGCTATTTAGACTGTCTTAGTAAGGTTGCTGGCTTGAAATTTAGCACTTGTAAAAAGATATTCGCTTATGAAATAAAAACACATTCTAAACAGTCTTTTGCCATTCTAATGCCATTATCTGCATTGTAGGGCTATTTAGACTGTCTTAGTAAGGTTGCTGGCTTGAAATTTAGCACTTGTAAAAAGATATTCGCTTATGAAATAAAAACACATTCTAAACAGTCTTTTGCCATTCTAATGCCATTATCTGCATTGTATGGCTATAGTAAGGTTGCAGGCTTGAAATTTAGCACTTGTAAAAAGATATTCGCTTATGAAATAAAAACACATTCTAAACAGTCTTTTGCCATTCTAATGCCATTATCTGCATTGTAGGGCTATAGTAAGGTTGCAGGCTTGAAATTTAGCACTTGTAAAAAGATATTCGCTTATGAAATAAAAACACATTCTAAACAGTCTTTTGCCATTCTAATGCCATTATCTGCATTGTAGGGCTATTTAGACTGTCTTAGTAAGGTTGCTGGCTTGAAATTTAGCACTTGTAAAAAGATATTCGCTTATGAAATAAAAACACATTCTAAACAGTCTTTTGCCATTCTAATGCCATTATCTGCATTGAAGGGCTATTTAGACTGTCTTAGTAAGGTTGCAGGCTTGAAATTTAGCACTTGTAAAAAGATATTCGCTTATGAAATAAAAACACATTCTAAACAGTCTTTTGCCATTCTAATGCCATTATCTGCATTGTAGGGCTATTTAGACTGTCTTAGTAAGGTTGCTGGCTTGAAATTTAGCACTTGTAAAAAGATATTCGCTTATGAAATAAAAACACATTCTAAACAGTCTTTTGCCATTCTAATGCCATTATCTGCATTGTAGGGCTATAGTAAGGTTGCAGGCTTGAAATTTAGCACTTGTAAAAAGATATTCGCTTATGAAATAAAAACACATTCTAAACAGTCTTTTGCCATTCTAATGCCATTATCTGCATTGTAGGGCTATAGTAAGGTTGCTGGCTTGAAATTTAGCACTTGTAAAAAGATATTCGCTTATGAAATAAAAACACATTCTAAACAGTCTTTTGCCATTCTAATGCCATTATCTGCATTGTAGGGCTATTTAGACTGTCTTAGTAAGGTTGCTGGCTTGAAATTTAGCACTTGTAAAAAGATATTCGCTTATGAAATAAAAACACATTCTAAACAGTCTTTTGCCATTCTAATGCCATTATCTGCATTGTAGGGCTATTTAGACTGTCTTAGTAAGGTTGCTGGCTTGAAATTTAGCACTTGTAAAAAGATATTCGCTTATGAAATAAAAACACATTCTAAACAGTCTTTTGCCATTCTAATGCCATTATCTGCATTGTAGGGCTATTTAGACTGTCTTAGTAAGGTTGCTGGCTTGAAATTTAGCACTTGTAAAAATATATTCGCTTATGAAATAAAAACACATTCTAAACAGTCTTTTGCCATTCTAATGCCATTATCTGCATTGTAGGGCTATTTAGACTGTCTTAGTAAGGTTGCTGGCTTGAAATTTAGCACTTGTAAAAAGATATTCGCTTATGAAATAAAAACACATTCTAAACAGTCTTTTGCCATTCTAATGCCATTATCTGCATTGAAGGGCTATTTAGACTGTCTTAGTAAGGTTGCAGGCTTGAAATTTAGCACTTGTAAAAAGATATTCGCTTATGAAATAAAAACACATTCTAAACAGTCTTTTGCCATTCTAATGCCATTATCTGCATTGTAGGGCTATTTAGACTGTCTTAGTAAGGTTGCTGGCTTGAAATTTAGCACTTGTAAAAAGATATTCGCTTATGAAATAAAAACACATTCTAAACAGTCTTTTGCCATTCTAATGCCATTATCTGCATTGTAGGGCTATAGTAAGGTTGCAGGCTTGAAATTTAGCACTTGTAAAAAGATATTCGCTTATGAAATAAAAACACATTCTAAACAGTCTTTTGCCATTCTAATGCCATTATCTGCATTGTAGGGCTATAGTAAGGTTGCTGGCTTGAAATTTAGCACTTGTAAAAAGATATTCGCTTATGAAATAAAAACACATTCTAAACAGTCTTTTGCCATTCTAATGCCATTATCTGCATTGTAGGGCTATTTAGACTGTCTTAGTAAGGTTGCTGGCTTGAAATTTAGCACTTGTAAAAAGATATTCGCTTATGAAATAAAAACACATTCTAAACAGTCTTTTGCCATTCTAATGCCATTATCTGCATTGAAGGGCTATTTAGACTGTCTTAGTAAGGTTGCTGGCTTGAAATTTAGCACTTGTAAAAAGATATTCGCTTATGAAATAAAAACACATTCTAAACAGTCTTTTGCCATTCTAATGCCATTATCTGCATTGTAGGGCTATTTAGACTGTCTTAGTAAGGTTGCTGGCTTGAAATTTAGCACTTGTAAAAAGATATTCGCTTATGAAATAAAAACACATTCTAAACAGTCTTTTGCCATTCTAATGCCATTATCTGCATTGTAGGGCTATTTAGACTGTCTTAGTAAGGTTGCTGGCTTGAAATTTAGCACTTGTAAAAAGATATTCGCTTATGAAATAAAAACACATTCTAAACAGTCTTTTGCCATTCTAATGCCATTATCTGCATTGAAGGGCTATTTAGACTGTCTTAGTAAGGTTGCTGGCTTGAAATTTAGCACTTGTAAAAAGATATTCGCTTATGAAATAAAAACACATTCTAAACAGTCTTTTGCCATTCTAATGCCATTATCTGCATTGTAGGGCTATTTAGACTGTCTTAGTAAGGTTGCTGGCTTGAAATTTAGCACTTGTAAAAAGATATTCGCTTATGAAATAAAAACACATTCTAAACAGTCTTTTGCCATTCTAATGCCATTATCTGCATTGTAGGGCTATTTAGACTGTCTTAGTAAGGTTGCTGGCTTGAAATTTAGCACTTGTAAAAAGATATTCGCTTATGAAATAAAAACACATTCTAAACAGTCTTTTGCCATTCTAATGCCATTATCTGCATTGAAGGGCTATTTAGACTGTCTTAGTAAGGTTGCTGGCTTGAAATTTAGCACTTGTAAAAAGATATTCGCTTATGAAATAAAAACACATTCTAAACAGTCTTTTGCCATTCTAATGCCATTATCTGCATTGTAGGGCTATTTAGACTGTCTTAGTAAGGTTGCTGGCTTGAAATTTAGCACTTGTAAAAAGATATTCGCTTATGAAATAAAAACACATTCTAAACAGTCTTTTGCCATTCTAATGCCATTATCTGCATTGTAGGGCTATTTAGACTGTCTTAGTAAGGTTGCTGGCTTGAAATTTAGCACTTGTAAAAAGATATTCGCTTATGAAATAAAAACACATTCTAAACAGTCTTTTGCCATTCTAATGCCATTATCTGCATTGTAGGGCTATTTAGACTGTCTTAGTAAGGTTGCTGGCTTGAAATTTAGCACTTGTAAAAAGATATTCGCTTATGAAATAAAAACACATTCTAAACAGTCTTTTGCCATTCTAATGCCATTATCTGCATTGTAGGGCTATTTAGACTGTCTTAGTAAGGTTGCTGGCTTGAAATTTAGCACTTGTAAAAAGATATTCGCTTATGAAATAAAAACACATTCTAAACAGTCTTTTGCCATTCTAATGCCATTATCTGCATTGTAGGGCTATTTAGACTGTCTTAGTAAGGTTGCTGGCTTGAAATTTAGCACTTGTAAAAAGATATTCGCTTATGAAATAAAAACACATTCTAAACAGTGTTTTGCCATTCTAATGCCATTATCTGCATTGTAGGGCTATAGTAAGGTTGCAGGCTTGAAATTTAGCACTTGTAAAAAGATATTCGCTTATGAAATAAAAACACATTCTAAACAGTCTTTTGCCATTCTAATGCCATTATCTGCATTGTAGGGCTATTTAGACTGTCTTAGTAAGGTTGCTGGCTTGAAATTTAGCACTTGTAAAAAGATATTCGCTTATGAAATAAAAACACATTCTAAACAGTCTTTTGCCATTCTAATGCCATTATCTGCATTGTAGGGCTATTTAGACTGTCTTAGTAAGGTTGCTGGCTTGAAATTTAGCACTTGTAAAAAGATATTCGCTTATGAAATAAAAACACATTCTAAACAGTGTTTTGCCATTCTAATGCCATTATCTGCATTGTAGGGCTATAGTAAGGTTGCTGGCTTGAAATTTAGCACTTGTAAAAAGATATTCGCTTATGAAATAAAAACACATTCTAAACAGTCTTTTGCCATTCTAATGCCATTATCTGCATTGTAGGGCTATTTAGACTGTCTTAGTAAGGTTGCTGGCTTGAAATTTAGCACTTGTAAAAAGATATTCGCTTATGAAATAAAAACACATTCTAAACAGTCTTTTGCCATTCTAATGCCATTATCTGCATTGTAGGGCTATAGTAAGGTTGCAGGCTTGAAATTTAGCACTTGTAAAAAGATATTCGCTTATGAAATAAAAACACATTCTAAACAGTCTTTTGCCATTCTAATGCCATTATCTGCATTGTAGGGCTATTTAGACTGTCTTAGTAAGGTTGCTGGCTTGAAATTTAGCACTTGTAAAAAGATATTCGCTTATGAAATAAAAACACATTCTAAACAGTCTTTTGCCATTCTAATGCCATTATCTGCATTGAAGGGCTATTTAGACTGTCTTAGTAAGGTTGCAGGCTTGAAATTTAGCACTTGTAAAAAGATATTCGCTTATGAAATAAAAACACATTCTAAACAGTCTTTTGCCATTCTAATGCCATTATCTGCATTGAAGGGCTATTTAGACTGTCTTAGTAAGGTTGCTGGCTTGAAATTTAGCACTTGTAAAAAGATATTCGCTTATGAAATAAAAACACATTCTAAACAGTGTTTTGCCATTCTAATGCCATTATCTGCATTGTAGGGCTATAGTAAGGTTGCAGGCTTGAAATTTAGCACTTGTAAAAAGATATTCGCTTATGAAATAAAAACACATTCTAAACAGTATTTTGCCATTCTAATGCCATTATCTGCATTGTAGGGCTATAGTAAGGTTGCAGGCTTGAAATTTAGCACTTGTAAAAAGATATTCGCTTATGAAATAAAAACACATTCTAAACAGTCTTTTGCCATTCTAATGCCATTATCTGCATTGTAGGGCTATTTAGACTGTCTTAGTAAGGTTGCTGGCTTGAAATTTAGCACTTGTAAAAAGATATTCGCTTATGAAATAAAAACACATTCTAAACAGTCTTTTGCCATTCTAATGCCATTATCTGCATTGAAGGGCTATTTAGACTGTCTTAGTAAGGTTGCTGGCTTGAAATTTAGCACTTGTAAAAAGATATTCGCTTATGAAATAAAAACACATTCTAAACAGTCTTTTGCCATTCTAATGCCATTATCTGCATTGTAGGGCTATAGTAAGGTTGCAGGCTTGAAATTTAGCACTTGTAAAAAGATATTCGCTTATGAAATAAAAACACATTCTAAACAGTCTTTTGCCATTCTAATGCCATTATCTGCATTGTAGGGCTATAGTAAGGTTGCAGGCTTGAAATTTAGCACTTGTAAAAAGATATTCGCTTATGAAATAAAAACACATTCTAAACAGTCTTTTGCCATTCTAATGCCATTATCTGCATTGTAGGGCTATTTAGACTGTCTTAGTAAGGTTGCTGGCTTGAAATTTAGCACTTGTAAAAAGATATTCGCTTATGAAATAAAAACACATTCTAAACAGTCTTTTGCCATTCTAATGCCATTATCTGCATTGTAGGGCTATTTAGACTGTCTTAGTAAGGTTGCTGGCTTGAAATTTAGCACTTGTAAAAAGATATTCGCTTATGAAATAAAAACACATTCTAAACAGTGTTTTGCCATTCTAATGCCATTATCTGCATTGTAGGGCTATAGTAAGGTTGCTGGCTTGAAATTTAGCACTTGTAAAAAGATATTCGCTTATGAAATAAAAACACATTCTAAACAGTCTTTTGCCATTCTAATGCCATTATCTGCATTGTAGGGCTATTTAGACTGTCTTAGTAAGGTTGCTGGCTTGAAATTTAGCACTTGTAAAAAGATATTCGCTTATGAAATAAAAACACATTCTAAACAGTCTTTTGCCATTCTAATGCCATTATCTGCATTGTAGGGCTATAGTAAGGTTGCAGGCTTGAAATTTAGCACTTGTAAAAAGATATTCGCTTATGAAATAAAAACACATTCTAAACAGTCTTTTGCCATTCTAATGCCATTATCTGCATTGTAGGGCTATTTAGACTGTCTTAGTAAGGTTGCTGGCTTGAAATTTAGCACTTGTAAAAAGATATTCGCTTATGAAATAAAAACACATTCTAAACAGTCTTTTGCCATTCTAATGCCATTATCTGCATTGAAGGGCTATTTAGACTGTCTTAGTAAGGTTGCAGGCTTGAAATTTAGCACTTGTAAAAAGATATTCGCTTATGAAATAAAAACACATTCTAAACAGTCTTTTGCCATTCTAATGCCATTATCTGCATTGTAGGGCTATTTAGACTGTCTTAGTAAGGTTGCTGGCTTGAAATTTAGCACTTGTAAAAAGATATTCGCTTATGAAATAAAAACACATTCTAAACAGTCTTTTGCCATTCTAATGCCATTATCTGCATTGTAGGGCTATAGTAAGGTTGCAGGCTTGAAATTTAGCACTTGTAAAAAGATATTCGCTTATGAAATAAAAACACATTCTAAACAGTCTTTTGCCATTCTAATGCCATTATCTGCATTGTAGGGCTATTTAGACTGTCTTAGTAAGGTTGCTGGCTTGAAATTTAGCACTTGTAAAAAGATATTCGCTTATGAAATAAAAACACATTCTAAACAGTCTTTTGCCATTCTAATGCCATTATCTGCATTGTAGGGCTATTTAGACTGTCTTAGTAAGGTTGCTGGCTTGAAATTTAGCACTTGTAAAAAGATATTCGCTTATGAAATAAAAACACATTCTAAACAGTCTTTTGCCATTCTAATGCCATTATCTGCATTGTAGGGCTATAGTAAGGTTGCAGGCTTGAAATTTAGCACTTGTAAAAAGATATTCGCTTATGAAATAAAAACACATTCTAAACAGTGTTTTGCCATTCTAATGCCATTATCTGCATTGTAGGGCTATAGTAAGGTTGCTGGCTTGAAATTTAGCACTTGTAAAAAGATATTCGCTTATGAAATAAAAACACATTCTAAACAGTCTTTTGCCATTCTAATGCCATTATCTGCATTGTAGGGCTATTTAGACTGTCTTAGTAAGGTTGCTGGCTTGAAATTTAGCACTTGTAAACAGATATTCGCTTATGAAATAAAAACACATTCTAAACTGTCTTTTGCCATTCTAATGCCATTATCTGCATTGAAGGGCTATTTAGACTGTCTTAGTAAGGTTGCTGGCTTGAAATTTAGCACTTGTAAAAAGATATTCGCTTATGAAATAAAAACACATTCTAAACAGTCTTTTGCCATTCTAATGCCATTATCTGCATTGTAGGGCTATTTAGACTGTCTTAGTAAGGTTGCTGGCTTGAAATTTAGCACTTGTAAAAAGATATTCGCTTATGAAATAAAAACACATTCTAAACAGTCTTTTGCCATTCTAATGCCATTATCTGCATTGTAGGGCTATTTAGACTGTCTTAGTAAGGTTGCTGGCTTGAAATTTAGCACTTGTAAAAAGATATTCGCTTATGAAATAAAAACACATTCTAAACAGTCTTTTGCCATTCTAATGCCATTATCTGCATTGAAGGGCTATTTAGACTGTCTTAGTAAGGTTGCTGGCTTGAAATTTAGCACTTGTAAAAAGATATTCGCTTATGAAATAAAAACACATTCTAAACAGTCTTTTGCCATTCTAATGCCATTATCTGCATTGTAGGGCTATTTAGACTGTCTTAGTAAGGTTGTTGGCTTGAAATTTAGCACTTGTAAAAAGATATTCGCTTATGAAATAAAAACACATTCTAAACAGTCATTTGCCATTCTAATGCCATTATCTGCATTGTAGGGCTATAGTAAGGTTGCAGGCTTGAAATTTAGCACTTGTAAAAAGATATTCGCTTATGAAATAAAAACACATTCTAAACAGTCTTTTGCCATTCTAATGCCATTATCTGCATTGTAGGGCTATTTAGACTGTCTTAGTAAGGTTGCTGGCTTGAAATTTAGCACTTGTAAAAAGATATTCGCTTATGAAATAAAAACACATTCTAAACAGTCTTTTGCCATTCTAATGCCATTATCTGCATTGTAGGGCTATTTAGACTGTCTTAGTAAGGTTGCTGGCTTGAAATTTAGCACTTGTAAAAAGATATTCGCTTATGAAATAAAAACACATTCTAAACAGTCTTTTGCCATTCTAATGCCATTATCTGCATTGAAGGGCTATTTAGACTGTCTTAGTAAGGTTGCTGGCTTGAAATTTAGCACTTGTAAAAAGATATTCGCTTATGAAATAAAAACACATTCTAAACAGTCTTTTGCCATTCTAATGCCATTATCTGCATTGTAGGGCTATTTAGACTGTCTTAGTAAGGTTGCTGGCTTGAAATTTAGCACTTGTAAAAAGATATTCGCTTATGAAATAAAAACACATTCTAAACAGTCTTTTGCCATTCTAATGCCATTATCTGCATTGTATGGCTATAGTAAGGTTGCAGGCTTGAAATTTAGCACTTGTAAAAAGATATTCGCTTATGAAATAAAAACACATTCTAAACAGTCTTTTGCCATTCTAATGCCATTATCTGCATTGTAGGGCTATAGTAAGGTTGCAGGCTTGAAATTTAGCACTTGTAAAAAGATATTCGCTTATGAAATAAAAACACATTCTAAACAGTCTTTTGCCATTCTAATGCCATTATCTGCATTGTAGGGCTATTTAGACTGTCTTAGTAAGGTTGCTGGCTTGAAATTTAGCACTTGTAAAAAGATATTCGCTTATGAAATAAAAACACATTCTAAACAGTCTTTTGCCATTCTAATGCCATTATCTGCATTGAAGGGCTATTTAGACTGTCTTAGTAAGGTTGCAGGCTTGAAATTTAGCACTTGTAAAAAGATATTCGCTTATGAAATAAAAACACATTCTAAACAGTCTTTTGCCATTCTAATGCCATTATCTGCATTGTAGGGCTATTTAGACTGTCTTAGTAAGGTTGCTGGCTTGAAATTTAGCACTTGTAAAAAGATATTCGCTTATGAAATAAAAACACATTCTAAACAGTCTTTTGCCATTCTAATGCCATTATCTGCATTGTAGGGCTATAGTAAGGTTGCAGGCTTGAAATTTAGCACTTGTAAAAAGATATTCGCTTATGAAATAAAAACACATTCTAAACAGTCTTTTGCCATTCTAATGCCATTATCTGCATTGTAGGGCTATAGTAAGGTTGCTGGCTTGAAATTTAGCACTTGTAAAAAGATATTCGCTTATGAAATAAAAACACATTCTAAACAGTCTTTTGCCATTCTAATGCCATTATCTGCATTGAAGGGCTATTTAGACTGTCTTAGTAAGGTTGCTGGCTTGAAATTTAGCACTTGTAAAAAGATATTCGCTTATGAAATAAAAACACATTCTAAACAGTCTTTTGCCATTCTAATGCCATTATCTGCATTGTAGGGCTATTTAGACTGTCTTAGTAAGGTTGCTGGCTTGAAATTTAGCACTTGTAAAAAGATATTCGCTTATGAAATAAAAACACATTCTAAACAGTCTTTTGCCATTCTAATGCCATTATCTGCATTGTAGGGCTATTTAGACTGTCTTAGTAAGGTTGCTGGCTTGAAATTTAGCACTTGTAAAAAGATATTCGCTTATGAAATAAAAACACATTCTAAACAGTCTTTTGCCATTCTAATGCCATTATCTGCATTGAAGGGCTATTTAGACTGTCTTAGTAAGGTTGCAGGCTTGAAATTTAGCACTTGTAAAAAGATATTCGCTTATGAAATAAAAACACATTCTAAACAGTCTTTTGCCATTCTAATGCCATTATCTGCATTGTAGGGCTATTTAGACTGTCTTAGTAAGGTTGCTGGCTTGAAATTTAGCACTTGTAAAAAGATATTCGCTTATGAAATAAAAACACATTCTAAACAGTCTTTTGCCATTCTAATGCCATTATCTGCATTGTAGGGCTATAGTAAGGTTGCAGGCTTGAAATTTAGCACTTGTAAAAAGATATTCGCTTATGAAATAAAAACACATTCTAAACAGTCTTTTGCCATTCTAATGCCATTATCTGCATTGTAGGGCTATAGTAAGGTTGCTGGCTTGAAATTTAGCACTTGTAAAAAGATATTCGCTTATGAAATAAAAACACATTCTAAACAGTCTTTTGCCATTCTAATGCCATTATCTGCATTGAAGGGCTATTTAGACTGTCTTAGTAAGGTTGCTGGCTTGAAATTTAGCACTTGTAAAAAGATATTCGCTTATGAAATAAAAACACATTCTAAACAGTCTTTTGCCATTCTAATGCCATTATCTGCATTGTAGGGCTATTTAGACTGTCTTAGTAAGGTTGCTGGCTTGAAATTTAGCACTTGTAAAAAGATATTCGCTTATGAAATAAAAACACATTCTAAACAGTCTTTTGCCATTCTAATGCCATTATCTGCATTGTAGGGCTATTTAGACTGTCTTAGTAAGGTTGCTGGCTTGAAATTTAGCACTTGTAAAAAGATATTCGCTTATGAAATAAAAACACATTCTAAACAGTCTTTTGCCATTCTAATGCCATTATCTGCATTGTAGGGCTATTTAGACTGTCTTAGTAAGGTTGCTGGCTTGAAATTTAGCACTTGTAAAAAGATATTCGCTTATGAAATAAAAACACATTCTAAACAGTCTTTTGCCATTCTAATGCCATTATCTGCATTGTAGGGCTATTTAGACTGTCTTAGTAAGGTTGCTGGCTTGAAATTTAGCACTTGTAAAAAGATATTCGCTTATGAAATAAAAACACATTCTAAACAGTCTTTTGCCATTCTAATGCCATTATCTGCATTGTAGGGCTATTTAGACTGTCTTAGTAAGGTTGCTGGCTTGAAATTTAGCACTTGTAAAAAGATATTCGCTTATGAAATAAAAACACATTCTAAACAGTCTTTTGCCATTCTAATGCCATTATCTGCATTGTAGGGCTATAGTAAGGTTGCAGGCTTGAAATTTAGCACTTGTAAAAAGATATTCGCTTATGAAATAAAAACACATTCTAAACAGTCTTTTGCCATTCTAATGCCATTATCTGCATTGTAGGGCTATAGTAAGGTTGCTGGCTTGAAATTTAGCACTTGTAAAAAGATATTCGCTTATGAAATAAAAACACATTCTAAACAGTCTTTTGCCATTCTAATGCCATTATCTGCATTGAAGGGCTATTTAGACTGTCTTAGTAAGGTTGCTGGCTTGAAATTTAGCACTTGTAAAAAGATATTCGCTTATGAAATAAAAACACATTCTAAACAGTCTTTTGCCATTCTAATGCCATTATCTGCATTGTAGGGCTATTTAGACTGTCTTAGTAAGGTTGCTGGCTTGAAATTTAGCACTTGTAAAAAGATATTCGCTTATGAAATAAAAACACATTCTAAACAGTCTTTTGCCATTCTAATGCCATTATCTGCATTGTAGGGCTATAGTAAGGTTGCAGGCTTGAAATTTAGCACTTGTAAAAAGATATTCGCTTATGAAATAAAAACACATTCTAAACAGTCTTTTGCCATTCTAATGCCATTATCTGCATTGTAGGGCTATTTAGACTGTCTTAGTAAGGTTGCTGGCTTGAAATTTAGCACTTGTAAAAAGATATTCGCTTATGAAATAAAAACACATTCTAAACAGTCTTTTGCCATTCTAATGCCATTATCTGCATTGTAGGGCTATTTAGACTGTCTTAGTAAGGTTGCTGGCTTGAAATTTAGCACTTGTAAAAAGATATTCGCTTATGAAATAAAAACACATTCTAAACAGTGTTTTGCCATTCTAATGCCATTATCTGCATTGTAGGGCTATAGTAAGGTTGCAGGCTTGAAATTTAGCACTTGTAAAAAGATATTCGCTTATGAAATAAAAACACATTCTAAACAGTCTTTTGCCATTCTAATGCCATTATCTGCATTGTAGGGCTATTTAGACTGTCTTAGTAAGGTTGCTGGCTTGAAATTTAGCACTTGTAAAAAGATATTCGCTTATGAAATAAAAACACATTCTAAACAGTCTTTTGCCATTCTAATGCCATTATCTGCATTGTAGGGCTATTTAGACTGTCTTAGTAAGGTTGCTGGCTTGAAATTTAGCACTTGTAAAAAGATATTCGCTTATGAAATAAAAACACATTCTAAACAGTGTTTTGCCATTCTAATGCCATTATCTGCATTGTAGGGCTATAGTAAGGTTGCAGGCTTGAAATTTAGCACTTGTAAAAAGATATTCGCTTATGAAATAAAAACACATTCTAAACAGTCTTTTGCCATTCTAATGCCATTATCTGCATTGTAGGGCTATTTAGACTGTCTTAGTAAGGTTGCTGGCTTGAAATTTAGCACTTGTAAAAAGATATTCGCTTATGAAATAAAAACACATTCTAAACAGTCTTTTGCCATTCTAATGCCATTATCTGCATTGTAGGGCTATTTAGACTGTCTTAGTAAGGTTGCTGGCTTGAAATTTAGCACTTGTAAAAAGATATTCGCTTATGAAATAAAAACACATTCTAAACAGTCTTTTGCCATTCTAATGCCATTATCTGCATTGTAGGGCTTATAGTAAGGTTGCTGGCTTGAAATTTAGCACTTGTAAAAAGATATTCGCTTATGAAATAAAAACACATTCTAAACAGTCTTTTGCCATTCTAATGCCATTATCTGCATTGTAGGGCTATTTAGACTGTCTTAGTAAGGTTGCTGGCTTGAAATTTAGCACTTGTAAAAAGATATTCGCTTATGAAATAAAAACACATTCTAAACAGTCTTTTGCCATTCTAATGCCATTATCTGCATTGTAGGGCTATAGTAAGGTTGCAGGCTTAAAATTTAGCACTTGTAAAAAGATATTCGCTTATGAAATAAAAACACATTCTAAACAGTCTTTTGCCATTCTAATGCCATTATCTGCATTGTAGGGCTATTTAGACTGTCTTAGTAAGGTTGCTGGCTTGAAATTTAGCACTTGTAAAAAGATATTCGCTTATGAAATAAAAACACATTCTAAACAGTCTTTTGCCATTCTAATGCCATTATCTGCATTGAAGGGCTATTTAGACTGTCTTAGTAAGGTTGCAGGCTTGAAATTTAGCACTTGTAAAAAGATATTCGCTTATGAAATAAAAACACATTCTAAACAGTCTTTTGCCATTCTAATGCCATTATCTGCATTGTAGGGCTATTTAGACTGTCTTAGTAAGGTTGCTGGCTTGAAATTTAGCACTTGTAAAAAGATATTCGCTTATGAAATAAAAACACATTCTAAACAGTCTTTTGCCATTCTAATGCCATTATCTGCATTGTAGGGCTATAGTAAGGTTGCAGGCTTGAAATTTAGCACTTGTAAAAAGATATTCGCTTATGAAATAAAAACACATTCTAAACAGTCTTTTGCCATTCTAATGCCATTATCTGCATTGTAGGGCTATAGTAAGGTTGCTGGCTTGAAATTTAGCACTTGTAAAAAGATATTCGCTTATGAAATAAAAACACATTCTAAACAGTCTTTTGCCATTCTAATGCCATTATCTGCATTGTAGGGCTATTTAGACTGTCTTAGTAAGGTTGCTGGCTTGAAATTTAGCACTTGTAAAAAGATATTAGCTTATGAAATAAAAACACATTCTAAACAGTCTTTTGCCATTCTAATGCCATTATCTGCATTGTAGGGCTATTTAGACTGTCTTAGTAAGGTTGCTGGCTTGAAATTTAGCACTTGTAAAAAGATATTCGCTTATGAAATAAAAACACAATGCCATTATCTGCATTGTAGGGCTATAGTAAGGTTGCAGGCTTGAAATTTAGCACTTGTAAAAAGATATTCGCTTATGAAATAAAAACACATTCTAAACAGTCTTTTGCCATTCTAATGCCATTATCTGCATTGTAGGGCTATAGTAAGGTTGCTGGCTTGAAATTTAGCACTTGTAAAAAGATATTCGCTTATGAAATAAAAACACATTCTAAACAGTCTTTTGCCATTCTAATGCCATTATCTGCATTGTAGGGCTATTTGGACTGTCTTAGTAAGGTTGCAGGCTTGAAATTTAGCACTTGTAAAAAGATATTCGCTTATGAAATAAAAACACATTCTAAACAGTCTTTTGCCATTCTAATGCCATTATCTGCATTGTAGGGCTATTTAGACTGTCTTAGTAAGGTTGCTGGCTTGAAATTTAGCACTTGTAAAAAGATATTCGCTTATGAAATAAAAACACAATGCCATTATCTGCATTGTAGGGCTATAGTAAGGTTGCAGGCTTGAAATTTAGCACTTGTAAAAAGATATTCGCTTATGAAATAAAAACACATTCTAAACAGTCTTTTGCCATTCTAATGCCATTATCTGCATTGTAGGGCTATAGTAAGGTTGCTGGCTTGAAATTTAGCACTTGTAAAAAGATATTCGCTTATGAAATAAAAACACATTCTAAACAGTCTTTTGCCATTCTAATGCCATTATCTGCATTGTAGGGCTATTTGGACTGTCTTAGTAAGGTTGCTGGCTTGAAATTTAGCACTTGTAAAAAGATATTCGCTTATGAAATAAAAACACATTCTAAACAGTCTTTTGCCATTCTAATGCCATTATCTGCATTGAAGGGCTATTTAGACTGTCTTAGTAAGGTTGCTGGCTTGAAATTTAGCACTTGTAAAAAGATATTCGCTTATGAAATAAAAACACATTCTAAACAGTCTTTTGCCATTCTAATGCCATTATCTGCATTGTAGGGCTATTTAGACTGTCTTAGTAAGGTTGCTGGCTTGAAATTTAGCACTTGTAAAAAGATATTCGCTTATGAAATAAAAACACATTCTAAACAGTCTTTTGCCATTCTAATGCCATTATCTGCATTGTAGGGCTATTTAGACTGTCTTAGTAAGGTTGCTGGCTTGAAATTTAGCACTTGTAAAAAGATATTCGCTTATGAAATAAAAACACATTCTAAACAGTCTTTTGCCATTCTAATGCCATTATCTGCATTGTAGGGCTATTTAGACTGTCTTAGTAAGGTTGCTGGCTTGAAATTTAGCACTTGTAAAAAGATATTCGCTTATGAAATAAAAACACATTCTAAACAGTGTTTTGCCATTCTAATGCCATTATCTGCATTGTAGGGCTATAGTAAGGTTGCTGGCTTGAAATTTAGCACTTGTAAAAAGATATTCGCTTATGAAATAAAAACACATTCTAAACAGTCTTTTGCCATTCTAATGCCATTATCTGCATTGTAGGGCTATTTAGACTGTCTTAGTAAGGTTGCTGGCTTGAAATTTAGCACTTGTAAAAAGATATTCGCTTATGAAATAAAAACACATTCTAAACAGTCTTTTGCCATTCTAATGCCATTATCTGCATTGTAGGGCTATTTAGACTGTCTTAGTAAGGTTGCTGGCTTGAAATTTAGCACTTGTAAAAAGATATTCGCTTATGAAATAAAAACACATTCTAAACAGTCTTTTGCCATTCTAATGCCATTATCTGCATTGAAGGGCTATTTAGACTGTCTTAGTAAGGTTGCAGGCTTGAAATTTAGCACTTGTAAAAAGATATTCGCTTATGAAATAAAAACACATTCTAAACAGTCTTTTGCCATTCTAATGCCATTATCTGCATTGTAGGGCTATTTAGACTGTCTTAGTAAGGTTGCTGGCTTGAAATTTAGCACTTGTAAAAAGATATTCGCTTATGAAATAAAAACACATTCTAAACAGTCTTTTGCCATTCTAATGCCATTATCTGCATTGTAGGGCTATAGTAAGGTTGCAGGCTTGAAATTTAGCACTTGTAAAAAGATATTCGCTTATGAAATAAAAACACATTCTAAACAGTCTTTTGCCATTCTAATGCCATTATCTGCATTGTAGGGCTATAGTAAGGTTGCTGGCTTGAAATTTAGCACTTGTAAAAAGATATTCGCTTATGAAATAAAAACACATTCTAAACAGTCTTTTGCCATTCTAATGCCATTATCTGCATTGTAGGGCTATTTAGACTGTCTTAGTAAGGTTGCTGGCTTGAAATTTAGCACTTGTAAAAAGATATTCGCTTATGAAATAAAAACACATTCTAAACAGTCTTTTGCCATTCTAATGCCATTATCTGCATTGTAGGGCTATTTAGACTGTCTTAGTAAGGTTGCTGGCTTGAAATTTAGCACTTGTAAAAAGATATTCGCTTATGAAATAAAAACACAATGCCATTATCTGCATTGTAGGGCTATAGTAAGGTTGCAGGCTTGAAATTTAGCACTTGTAAAAAGATATTCGCTTATGAAATAAAAACACATTCTAAACAGTCTTTTGCCATTCTAATGCCATTATCTGCATTGTAGGGCTATAGTAAGGTTGCTGGCTTGAAATTTAGCACTTGTAAAAAGATATTCGCTTATGAAATAAAAACACATTCTAAACAGTCTTTTGCCATTCTAATGCCATTATCTGCATTGTAGGGCTATTTGGACTGTCTTAGTAAGGTTGCAGGCTTGAAATTTAGCACTTGTAAAAAGATATTCGCTTATGAAATAAAAACACATTCTAAACAGTCTTTTGCCATTCTAATGCCATTATCTGCATTGTAGGGCTATTTAGACTGTCTTAGTAAGGTTGCTGGCTTGAAATTTAGCACTTGTAAAAAGATATTCGCTTATGAAATAAAAACACAATGCCATTATCTGCATTGTAGGGCTATAGTAAGGTTGCAGGCTTGAAATTTAGCACTTGTAAAAAGATATTCGCTTATGAAATAAAAACACATTCTAAACAGTCTTTTGCCATTCTAATGCCATTATCTGCATTGTAGGGCTATAGTAAGGTTGCTGGCTTGAAATTTAGCACTTGTAAAAAGATATTCGCTTATGAAATAAAAACACATTCTAAACAGTCTTTTGCCATTCTAATGCCATTATCTGCATTGTAGGGCTATTTGGACTGTCTTAGTAAGGTTGCTGGCTTGAAATTTAGCACTTGTAAAAAGATATTCGCTTATGAAATAAAAACACATTCTAAACAGTCTTTTGCCATTCTAATGCCATTATCTGCATTGAAGGGCTATTTAGACTGTCTTAGTAAGGTTGCTGGCTTGAAATTTAGCACTTGTAAAAAGATATTCGCTTATGAAATAAAAACACATTCTAAACAGTCTTTTGCCATTCTAATGCCATTATCTGCATTGTAGGGCTATTTAGACTGTCTTAGTAAGGTTGCTGGCTTGAAATTTAGCACTTGTAAAAAGATATTCGCTTATGAAATAAAAACACATTCTAAACAGTCTTTTGCCATTCTAATGCCATTATCTGCATTGTAGGGCTATTTAGACTGTCTTAGTAAGGTTGCTGGCTTGAAATTTAGCACTTGTAAAAAGATATTCGCTTATGAAATAAAAACACATTCTAAACAGTGTTTTGCCATTCTAATGCCATTATCTGCATTGTAGGGCTATAGTAAGGTTGCTGGCTTGAAATTTAGCACTTGTAAAAAGATATTCGCTTATGAAATAAAAACACATTCTAAACAGTCTTTTGCCATTCTAATGCCATTATCTGCATTGTAGGGCTATTTAGACTGTCTTAGTAAGGTTGCTGGCTTGAAATTTAGCACTTGTAAAAAGATATTCGCTTATGAAATAAAAACACATTCTAAACAGTCTTTTGCCATTCTAATGCCATTATCTGCATTGTAGGGCTATTTAGACTGTCTTAGTAAGGTTGCTGGCTTGAAATTTAGCACTTGTAAAAAGATATTCGCTTATGAAATAAAAACACATTCTAAACAGTCTTTTGCCATTCTAATGCCATTATCTGCATTGAAGGGCTATTTAGACTGTCTTAGTAAGGTTGCAGGCTTGAAATTTAGCACTTGTAAAAAGATATTCGCTTATGAAATAAAAACACATTCTAAACAGTCTTTTGCCATTCTAATGCCATTATCTGCATTGTAGGGCTATTTAGACTGTCTTAGTAAGGTTGCTGGCTTGAAATTTAGCACTTGTAAAAAGATATTCGCTTATGAAATAAAAACACAATGCCATTATCTGCATTGTAGGGCTATAGTAAGGTTGCAGGCTTGAAATTTAGCACTTGTAAAAAGATATTCGCTTATGAAATAAAAACACATTCTAAACAGTCTTTTGCCATTCTAATGCCATTATCTGCATTGTAGGGCTATAGTAAGGTTGCTGGCTTGAAATTTAGCACTTGTAAAAAGATATTCGCTTATGAAATAAAAACACATTCTAAACAGTCTTTTGCCATTCTAATGCCATTATCTGCATTGTAGGGCTATTTGGACTGTCTTAGTAAGGTTGCTGGCTTGAAATTTAGCACTTGTAAAAAGATATTCGCTTATGAAATAAAAACACATTCTAAACAGTCTTTTGCCATTCTAATGCCATTATCTGCATTGAAGGGCTATTTAGACTGTCTTAGTAAGGTTGCTGGCTTGAAATTTAGCACTTGTAAAAAGATATTCGCTTATGAAATAAAAACACATTCTAAACAGTCTTTTGCCATTCTAATGCCATTATCTGCATTGTAGGGCTATTTAGACTGTCTTAGTAAGGTTGCTGGCTTGAAATTTAGCACTTGTAAAAAGATATTCGCTTATGAAATAAAAACACATTCTAAACAGTCTTTTGCCATTCTAATGCCATTATCTGCATTGTAGGGCTATTTAGACTGTCTTAGTAAGGTTGCTGGCTTGAAATTTAGCACTTGTAAAAAGATATTCGCTTATGAAATAAAAACACATTCTAAACAGTCTTTTGCCATTCTAATGCCATTATCTGCATTGTAGGGCTATTTAGACTGTCTTAGTAAGGTTGCTGGCTTGAAATTTAGCACTTGTAAAAAGATATTCGCTTATGAAATAAAAACACATTCTAAACAGTCTTTTGCCATTCTAATGCCATTATCTGCATTGTAGGGCTATAGTAAGGTTGCAGGCTTGAAATTTAGCAATTGTAAAAAGATATTCGCTTATGAAATAAAAACACATTCTAAACAGTCTTTTGCCATTCTAATGCCATTATCTGCATTGTAGGGCTATAGTAAGGTTGCAGGCTTGAAATTTAGCACTTGTAAAAAGATATTCGCTTATGAAATAAAAACACATTCTAAACAGTCTTTTGCCATTCTAATGCCATTATCTGCATTGTAGGGCTATTTAGACTGTCTTAGTAAGGTTGCTGGCTTGAAATTTAGCACTTGTAAAAAGATATTCGCTTATGAAATAAAAACACATTCTAAACAGTCTTTTGCCATTCTAATGCCATTATCTGCATTGAAGGGCTATTTAGACTGTCTTAGTAAGGTTGCAGGCTTGAAATTTAGCACTTGTAAAAAGATATTCGCTTATGAAATAAAAACACATTCTAAACAGTCTTTTGCCATTCTAATGCCATTATCTGCATTGTAGGGCTATTTAGACTGTCTTAGTAAGGTTGCTGGCTTGAAATTTAGCACTTGTAAAAAGATATTCGCTTATGAAATAAAAACACATTCTAAACAGTCTTTTGCCATTCTAATGCCATTATCTGCATTGTAGGGCTATAGTAAGGTAGGCTTGAAATTTAGCACTTGTAAAAAGATATTCGCTTATGAAATAAAAACACATTCTAAACAGTCTTTTGCCATTCTAATGCCATTATCTGCATTGTAGGGCTATAGTAAGGTTGCTGGCTTGAAATTTAGCACTTGTAAAAAGATATTCGCTTATGAAATAAAAACAAATTCTAAACAGTCTTTTGCCATTCTAATGCCATTATCTGCATTGTAGGGCTATTTAGACTGTCTTAGTAAGGTTGCTGGCTTGAAATTTAGCACTTGTAAAAAGATATTCGCTTATGAAATAAAAACACATTCTAAACAGTCTTTTGCCATTCTAATGCCATTATCTGCATTGTAGGGCTATTTAGACTGTCTTAGTAAGGTTGCTGGCTTGAAATTTAGCACTTGTAAAAAGATATTCGCTTATGAAATAAAAACACATTCTAAACAGTCTTTTGCCATTCTAATGCCATTATCTGCATTGTAGGGCTATTTAGACTGTCTTAGTAAGGTTGCTGGCTTGAAATTTAGCACTTGTAAAAAGATATTCGCTTATGAAATAAAAACACATTCTAAACAGTCTTTTGCCATTCTAATGCCATTATCTGCATTGTAGGGCTATTTAGACTGTCTTAGTAAGGTTGCTGGCTTGAAATTTAGCACTTGTAAAAAGATATTCGCTTATGAAATAAAAACACATTCTAAACAGTCTTTTGCCATTCTAATGCCATTATCTGCATTGAAGGGCTATTTAGACTGTCTTAGTAAGGTTGCAGGCTTGAAATTTAGCACTTGTAAAAAGATATTCGCTTATGAAATAAAAACACATTCTAAACAGTCTTTTGCCATTCTAATGCCATTATCTGCATTGTAGGGCTATTTAGACTGTCTTAGTAAGGTTGCTGGCTTGAAATTTAGCACTTGTAAAAAGATATTCGCTTATGAAATAAAAACACATTCTAAACAGTCTTTTGCCATTCTAATGCCATTATCTGCATTGTAGGGCTATAGTAAGGTTGCAGGCTTGAAATTTAGCACTTGTAAAAAGATATTCGCTTATGAAATAAAAACACATTCTAAACAGTCTTTTGCCATTCTAATGCCATTATCTGCATTGTAGGGCTATAGTAAGGTTGCTGGCTTGAAATTTAGCACTTGTAAAAAGATATTCGCTTATGAAATAAAAACACATTCTAAACAGTCTTTTGCCATTCTAATGCCATTATCTGCATTGTAGGGCTATTTGGACTGTCTTAGTAAGGTTGCTGGCTTGAAATTTAGCACTTGTAAAAAGATATTCGCTTATGAAATAAAAACACATTCTAAACAGTCTTTTGCCATTCTAATGCCATTATCTGCATTGAAGGGCTATTTAGACTGTCTTAGTAAGGTTGCTGGCTTGAAATTTAGCACTTGTAAAAAGATATTCGCTTATGAAATAAAAACACATTCTAAACAGTCTTTTGCCATTCTAATGCCATTATCTGCATTGTAGGGCTATTTAGACTGTCTTAGTAAGGTTGCTGGCTTGAAATTTAGCACTTGTAAAAAGATATTCGCTTATGAAATAAAAACACATTCTAAACAGTCTTTTGCCATTCTAATGCCATTATCTGCATTGTAGGGCTATTTAGACTGTCTTAGTAAGGTTGCTGGCTTGAAATTTAGCACTTGTAAAAAGATATTCGCTTATGAAATAAAAACACATTCTAAACAGTCTTTTGCCATTCTAATGCCATTATCTGCATTGTAGGGCTATTTAGACTGTCTTAGTAAGGTTGCTGGCTTGAAATTTAGCACTTGTAAAAAGATATTCGCTTATGAAATAAAAACACATTCTAAACAGTCTTTTGCCATTCTAATGCCATTATCTGCATTGAAGGGCTATTTAGACTGTCTTAGTAAGGTTGCTGGCTTGAAATTTAGCACTTGTAAAAAGATATTCGCTTATGAAATAAAAACACATTCTAAACAGTCTTTTGCCATTCTAATGCCATTATCTGCATTGTAGGGCTATAGTAAGGTTGCAGGCTTGAAATTTAGCACTTGTAAAAAGATATTCGCTTATGAAATAAAAACACATTCTAAACAGTCTTTTGCCATTCTAATGCCATTATCTGCATTGTAGGGCTATAGTAAGGTTGCAGGCTTGAAATTTAGCACTTGTAAAAAGATATTCGCTTATGAAATAAAAACACATTCTAAACAGTCTTTTGCCATTCTAATGCCATTATCTGCATTGTAGGGCTATTTAGACTGTCTTAGTAAGGTTGCTGGCTTGAAATTTAGCACTTGTAAAAAGATATTCGCTTATGAAATAAAAACACATTCTAAACAGTCTTTTGCCATTCTAATGCCATTATCTGCATTGAAGGGCTATTTAGACTGTCTTAGTAAGGTTGCAGGCTTGAAATTTAGCACTTGTAAAAAGATATTCGCTTATGAAATAAAAACACATTCTAAACAGTCTTTTGCCATTCTAATGCCATTATCTGCATTGTAGGGCTATTTAGACTGTCTTAGTAAGGTTGCTGGCTTGAAATTTAGCACTTGTAAAAAGATATTCGCTTATGAAATAAAAACACATTCTAAACAGTCTTTTGCCATTCTAATGCCATTATCTGCATTGTAGGGCTATAGTAAGGTAGGCTTGAAATTTAGCACTTGTAAAAAGATATTCGCTTATGAAATAAAAACACATTCTAAACAGTCTTTTGCCATTCTAATGCCATTATCTGCATTGTAGGGCTATAGTAAGGTTGTTGGCTTGAAATTTAGCACTTGTAAAAAGATATTCGCTTATGAAATAAAAACAAATTCTAAACAGTCTTTTGCCATTCTAATGCCATTATCTGCATTGTAGGGCTATTTAGACTGTCTTAGTAAGGTTGCTGGCTTGAAATTTAGCACTTGTAAAAAGATATTCGCTTATGAAATAAAAACACATTCTAAACAGTCTTTTGCCATTCTAATGCCATTATCTGCATTGTAGGGCTATTTAGACTGTCTTAGTAAGGTTGCTGGCTTGAAATTTAGCACTTGTAAAAAGATATTCGCTTATGAAATAAAAACACATTCTAAACAGTCTTTTGCCATTCTAATGCCATTATCTGCATTGTAGGGCTATTTAGACTGTCTTAGTAAGGTTGCTGGCTTGAAATTTAGCACTTGTAAAAAGATATTCGCTTATGAAATAAAAACACATTCTAAACAGTCTTTTGCCATTCTAATGCCATTATCTGCATTGTAGGGCTATTTAGACTGTCTTAGTAAGGTTGCTGGCTTGAAATTTAGCACTTGTAAAAAGATATTCGCTTATGAAATAAAAACACATTCTAAACAGTCTTTTGCCATTCTAATGCCATTATCTGCATTGAAGGGCTATTTAGACTGTCTTAGTAAGGTTGCAGGCTTGAAATTTAGCACTTGTAAAAAGATATTCGCTTATGAAATAAAAACACATTCTAAACAGTCTTTTGCCATTCTAATGCCATTATCTGCATTGTAGGGCTATTTAGACTGTCTTAGTAAGGTTGCTGGCTTGAAATTTAGCACTTGTAAAAAGATATTCGCTTATGAAATAAAAACACATTCTAAACAGTCTTTTGCCATTCTAATGCCATTATCTGCATTGTAGGGCTATAGTAAGGTTGCAGGCTTGAAATTTAGCACTTGTAAAAAGATATTCGCTTATGAAATAAAAACACATTCTAAACAGTCTTTTGCCATTCTAATGCCATTATCTGCATTGTAGGGCTATAGTAAGGTTGCTGGCTTGAAATTTAGCACTTGTAAAAAGATATTCGCTTATGAAATAAAAACACATTCTAAACAGTCTTTTGCCATTCTAATGCCATTATCTGCATTGTAGGGCTATTTGGACTGTCTTAGTAAGGTTGCTGGCTTGAAATTTAGCACTTGTAAAAAGATATTCGCTTATGAAATAAAAACACATTCTAAACAGTCTTTTGCCATTCTAATGCCATTATCTGCATTGAAGGGCTATTTAGACTGTCTTAGTAAGGTTGCTGGCTTGAAATTTAGCACTTGTAAAAAGATATTCGCTTATGAAATAAAAACACATTCTAAACAGTCTTTTGCCATTCTAATGCCATTATCTGCATTGTAGGGCTATTTAGACTGTCTTAGTAAGGTTGCTGGCTTGAAATTTAGCACTTGTAAAAAGATATTCGCTTATGAAATAAAAACACATTCTAAACAGTCTTTTGCCATTCTAATGCCATTATCTGCATTGTAGGGCTATTTAGACTGTCTTAGTAAGGTTGCTGGCTTGAAATTTAGCACTTGTAAAAAGATATTCGCTTATGAAATAAAAACACATTCTAAACAGTCTTTTGCCATTCTAATGCCATTATCTGCATTGTAGGGCTATTTAGACTGTCTTAGTAAGGTTGCTGGCTTGAAATTTAGCACTTGTAAAAAGATATTCGCTTATGAAATAAAAACACATTCTAAACAGTCTTTTGCCATTCTAATGCCATTATCTGCATTGAAGGGCTATTTAGACTGTCTTAGTAAGGTTGCTGGCTTGAAATTTAGCACTTGTAAAAAGATATTCGCTTATGAAATAAAAACACATTCTAAACAGTCTTTTGCCATTCTAATGCCATTATCTGCATTGTAGGGCTATAGTAAGGTTGCAGGCTTGAAATTTAGCACTTGTAAAAAGATATTCGCTTATGAAATAAAAACACATTCTAAACAGTCTTTTGCCATTCTAATGCCATTATCTGCATTGTAGGGCTATAGTAAGGTTGCAGGCTTGAAATTTAGCACTTGTAAAAAGATATTCGCTTATGAAATAAAAACACATTCTAAACAGTCTTTTGCCATTCTAATGCCATTATCTGCATTGTAGGGCTATAGTAAGGTTGCTGGCTTGAAATTTAGCACTTGTAAAAAGATATTCGCTTATGAAATAAAAACACATTCTAAACAGTCTTTTGCCATTCTAATGCCATTATCTGCATTGTAGGGCTATAGTAAGGTTGCAGGCTTGAAATTTAGCACTTGTAAAAAGATATTCGCTTATGAAATAAAAACACATTCTAAACAGTCTTTTGCCATTCTAATGCCATTATCTTCTGCATTGTAGGGCTATAGTAAGGTTGCAGGCTTGAAATTTAGCACTTGTAAAAAGATATTCGCTTATGAAATAAAAACACATTCTAAACAGTCTTTTGCCATTCTAATGCCATTATCTGCATTGTAGGGCTATTTAGACTGTCTTAGTAAGGTTGCTGGCTTGAAATTTAGCACTTGTAAAAAGATATTCGCTTATGAAATAAAAACACATTCTAAACAGTCTTTTGCCATTCTAATGCCATTATCTGCATTGAAGGGCTATTTAGACTGTCTTAGTAAGGTTGCTGGCTTGAAATTTAGCACTTGTAAAAAGATATTCGCTTATGAAATAAAAACACATTCTAAACAGTCTTTTGCCATTCTAATGCCATTATCTGCATTGTAGGGCTATTTAGACTGTCTTAGTAAGGTTGCTGGCTTGAAATTTAGCACTTGTAAAAAGATATTCGCTTATGAAATAAAAACACATTCTAAACAGTCTTTTGCCATTCTAATGCCATTATCTGCATTGTAGGGCTATTTAGACTGTCTTAGTAAGGTTGCTGGCTTGAAATTTAGCACTTGTAAAAAGATATTCGCTTATGAAATAAAAACACATTCTAAACAGTCTTTTGCCATTCTAATGCCATTATCTGCATTGTAGGGCTATTTAGACTGTCTTAGTAAGGTTGCTGGCTTGAAATTTAGCACTTGTAAAAAGATATTCGCTTATGAAATAAAAACACATTCTAAACAGTCTTTTGCCATTCTAATGCCATTATCTGCATTGAAGGGCTATTTAGACTGTCTTAGTAAGGTTGCAGGCTTGAAATTTAGCACTTGTAAAAAGATATTCGCTTATGAAATAAAAACACATTCTAAACAGTCTTTTGCCATTCTAATGCCATTATCTGCATTGTAGGGCTATTTAGACTGTCTTAGTAAGGTTGCTGGCTTGAAATTTAGCACTTGTAAAAAGATATTCGCTTATGAAATAAAAACACATTCTAAACAGTCTTTTGCCATTCTAATGCCATTATCTGCATTGTAGGGCTATAGTAAGGTTGCAGGCTTGAAATTTAGCACTTGTAAAAAGATATTCGCTTATGAAATAAAAACACATTCTAAACAGTCTTTTGCCATTCTAATGCCATTATCTGCATTGTAGGGCTATAGTAAGGTTGCTGGCTTGAAATTTAGCACTTGTAAAAAGATATTCGCTTATGAAATAAAAACACATTCTAAACAGTCTTTTGCCATTCTAATGCCATTATCTGCATTGTAGGGCTATAGTAAGGTTGCAGGCTTGAAATTTAGCACTTGTAAAAAGATATTCGCTTATGAAATAAAAACACATTCTAAACAGTCTTTTGCCATTCTAATGCCATTATCTGCATTGTAGGGCTATAGTAAGGTTGCAGGCTTGAAATTTAGCACTTGTAAAAAGATATTCGCTTATGAAATAAAAACACATTCTAAACAGTCTTTTGCCATTCTAATGCCATTATCTTCTGCATTGTAGGGCTATAGTAAGGTTGCAGGCTTGAAATTTAGCACTTGTAAAAAGATATTCGCTTATGAAATAAAAACACATTCTAAACAGTCTTTTGCCATTCTAATGCCATTATCTGCATTGTAGGGCTATTTAGACTGTCTTAGTAAGGTTGCTGGCTTGAAATTTAGCACTTGTAAAAAGATATTCGCTTATGAAATAAAAACACATTCTAAACAGTCTTTTGCCATTCTAATGCCATTATCTGCATTGAAGGGCTATTTAGACTGTCTTAGTAAGGTTGCTGGCTTGAAATTTAGCACTTGTAAAAAGATATTCGCTTATGAAATAAAAACACATTCTAAACAGTCTTTTGCCATTCTAATGCCATTATCTGCATTGTAGGGCTATTTAGACTGTCTTAGTAAGGTTGCTGGCTTGAAATTTAGCACTTGTAAAAAGATATTCGCTTATGAAATAAAAACACATTCTAAACAGTCTTTTGCCATTCTAATGCCATTATCTGCATTGTAGGGCTATTTAGACTGTCTTAGTAAGGTTGCAGGCTTGAAATTTAGCACTTGTAAAAAGATATTCGCTTATGAAATAAAAACACATTCTAAACAGTCTTTTGCCATTCTAATGCCATTATCTGCATTGTAGGGCTATTTAGACTGTCTTAGTAAGGTTGCTGGCTTGAAATTTAGCACTTGTAAAAAGATATTCGCTTATGAAATAAAAACACATTCTAAACAGTCTTTTGCCATTCTAATGCCATTATCTGCATTGTAGGGCTATAGTAAGGTTGCAGGCTTGAAATTTAGCACTTGTAAAAAGATATTCGCTTATGAAATAAAAACACATTCTAAACAGTCTTTTGCCATTCTAATGCCATTATCTGCATTGTAGGGCTATAGTAAGGTTGCTGGCTTGAAATTTAGCACTTGTAAAAAGATATTCGCTTATGAAATAAAAACACATTCTAAACAGTCTTTTGCCATTCTAATGCCATTATCTGCATTGTAGGGCTATTTGGACTGTCTTAGTAAGGTTGCTGGCTTGAAATTTAGCACTTGTAAAAAGATATTCGCTTATGAAATAAAAACACATTCTAAACAGTCTTTTGCCATTCTAATGCCATTATCTGCATTGAAGGGCTATTTAGACCTTAGTAAGGTTGCTGGCTTGAAATTTAGCACTTGTAAAAAGATATTCGCTTATGAAATAAAAACACATTCTAAACAGTCTTTTGCCATTCTAATGCCATTATCGGCATTGTAGGGCTATTTAGACTGTCTTAGTAAGGTTGCTGGCTTGAAATTTAGCACTTGTAAAAAGATATTCGCTTATGAAATAAAAACACATTCTAAACAGTCTTTTGCCATTCTAATGCCATTATCTGCATTGTAGGGCTATTTAGACTGTCTTAGTAAGGTTGCTGGCTTGAAATTTAGCACTTGTAAAAAGATATTCGCTTATGAAATAAAAACACATTCTAAACAGTCTTTTGCCATTCTAATGCCATTGTCTGCATTGTAGGGCTATAGTAAGGTTGCTGGCTTGAAATTTAGCACTTGTAAAAAGATATTCGCTTATGAAATAAAAACACATTCTAAACAGTCTTTTGCCATTCTAATGCCATTATCTGCATTGTAGGGCTATAGTAAGGTTGCAGGCTTGAAATTTAGCACTTGTAAAAAGATATTCGCTTATGAAATAAAAACACATTCTAAACAGTCTTTTGCCATTCTAATGCCATTATCTGCATTGTAGGGCTATTTAGACTGTCTTAGTAAGGTTGCTGGCTTGAAATTTAGCACTTGTAAAAAGATATTCGCTTATGAAATAAAAACACATTCTAAACAGTCTTTTGCCATTCTAATGCCATTATCTGCATTGAAGGGCTATTTAGACTGTCTTAGTAAGGTTGCTGGCTTGAAATTTAGCACTTGTAAAAAGATATTCGCTTATGAAATAAAAACACATTCTAAACAGTCTTTTGCCATTCTAATGCCATTATCTGCATTGTAGGGCTATAGTAAGGTTGCAGGCTTGAAATTTAGCACTTGTAAAAAGATATTCGCTTATGAAATAAAAACACATTCTAAACAGTCTTTTGCCATTCTAATGCCATTATCTTCTGCATTGTAGGGCTATAGTAAGGTTGCAGGCTTGAAATTTAGCACTTGTAAAAAGATATTCGCTTATGAAATAAAAACACATTCTAAACAGTCTTTTGCCATTCTAATGCCATTATCTGCATTGTAGGGCTATTTAGACTGTCTTAGTAAGGTTGCTGGCTTGAAATTTAGCACTTGTAAAAAGATATTCGCTTATGAAATAAAAACACATTCTAAACAGTCTTTTGCCATTCTAATGCCATTATCTGCATTGAAGGGCTATTTAGACTGTCTTAGTAAGGTTGCTGGCTTGAAATTTAGCACTTGTAAAAAGATATTCGCTTATGAAATAAAAACACATTCTAAACAGTCTTTTGCCATTCTAATGCCATTATCTGCATTGTAGGGCTATTTAGACTGTCTTAGTAAGGTTGCTGGCTTGAAATTTAGCACTTGTAAAAAGATATTCGCTTATGAAATAAAAACACATTCTAAACAGTCTTTTGCCATTCTAATGCCATTATCTGCATTGTAGGGCTATTTAGACTGTCTTAGTAAGGTTGCAGGCTTGAAATTTAGCACTTGTAAAAAGATATTCGCTTATGAAATAAAAACACATTCTAAACAGTCTTTTGCCATTCTAATGCCATTATCTGCATTGTAGGGCTATTTAGACTGTCTTAGTAAGGTTGCTGGCTTGAAATTTAGCACTTGTAAAAAGATATTCGCTTATGAAATAAAAACACATTCTAAACAGTCTTTTGCCATTCTAATGCCATTATCTGCATTGTAGGGCTATAGTAAGGTTGCAGGCTTGAAATTTAGCACTTGTAAAAAGATATTCGCTTATGAAATAAAAACACATTCTAAACAGTCTTTTGCCATTCTAATGCCATTATCTGCATTGTAGGGCTATAGTAAGGTTGCTGGCTTGAAATTTAGCACTTGTAAAAAGATATTCGCTTATGAAATAAAAACACATTCTAAACAGTCTTTTGCCATTCTAATGCCATTATCTGCATTGTAGGGCTATTTGGACTGTCTTAGTAAGGTTGCTGGCTTGAAATTTAGCACTTGTAAAAAGATATTCGCTTATGAAATAAAAACACATTCTAAACAGTCTTTTGCCATTCTAATGCCATTATCTGCATTGAAGGGCTATTTAGACCTTAGTAAGGTTGCTGGCTTGAAATTTAGCACTTGTAAAAAGATATTCGCTTATGAAATAAAAACACATTCTAAACAGTCTTTTGCCATTCTAATGCCATTATCGGCATTGTAGGGCTATTTAGACTGTCTTAGTAAGGTTGCTGGCTTGAAATTTAGCACTTGTAAAAAGATATTCGCTTATGAAATAAAAACACATTCTAAACAGTCTTTTGCCATTCTAATGCCATTATCTGCATTGTAGGGCTATTTAGACTGTCTTAGTAAGGTTGCTGGCTTGAAATTTAGCACTTGTAAAAAGATATTCGCTTATGAAATAAAAACACATTCTAAACAGTCTTTTGCCATTCTAATGCCATTGTCTGCATTGTAGGGCTATAGTAAGGTTGCTGGCTTGAAATTTAGCACTTGTAAAAAGATATTCGCTTATGAAATAAAAACACATTCTAAACAGTCTTTTGCCATTCTAATGCCATTATCTGCATTGTAGGGCTATAGTAAGGTTGCAGGCTTGAAATTTAGCACTTGTAAAAAGATATTCGCTTATGAAATAAAAACACATTCTAAACAGTCTTTTGCCATTCTAATGCCATTATCTGCATTGTAGGGCTATTTAGACTGTCTTAGTAAGGTTGCTGGCTTGAAATTTAGCACTTGTAAAAAGATATTCGCTTATGAAATAAAAACACATTCTAAACAGTCTTTTGCCATTCTAATGCCATTATCTGCATTGAAGGGCTATTTAGACTGTCTTAGTAAGGTTGCTGGCTTGAAATTTAGCACTTGTAAAAAGATATTCGCTTATGAAATAAAAACACATTCTAAACAGTCTTTTGCCATTCTAATGCCATTATCTGCATTGTAGGGCTATAGTAAGGTTGCAGGCTTGAAATTTAGCACTTGTAAAAAGATATTCGCTTATGAAATAAAAACACATTCTAAACAGTCTTTTGCCATTCTAATGCCATTATCTGCATTGTAGGGCTATAGTAAGGTTGCTGGCTTGAAATTTAGCACTTGTAAAAAGATATTCGCTTATGAAATAAAAACACATTCTAAACAGTCTTTTGCCATTCTAATGCCATTATCTGCATTGTAGGGCTATAGTAAGGTTGCAGGCTTGAAATTTAGCACTTGTAAAAAGATATTCGCTTATGAAATAAAAACACATTCTAAACAGTCTTTTGCCATTCTAATGCCATTATCTGCATTGTAGGGCTATAGTAAGGTTGCAGGCTTGAAATTTAGCACTTGTAAAAAGATATTCGCTTATGAAATAAAAACACATTCTAAACAGTCTTTTGCCATTCTAATGCCATTATCTGCATTGTAGGGCTATTTAGACTGTCTTAGTAAGGTTGCTGGCTTGAAATTTAGCACTTGTAAAAAGATATTCGCTTATGAAATAAAAACACATTCTAAACAGTCTTTTGCCATTCTAATGCCATTATCTGCATTGAAGGGCTATTTAGACTGTCTTAGTAAGGTTGCTGGCTTGAAATTTAGCACTTGTAAAAAGATATTCGCTTATGAAATAAAAACACATTCTAAACAGTCTTTTGCCATTCTAATGCCATTATCTGCATTGTAGGGCTATAGTAAGGTTGCAGGCTTGAAATTTAGCACTTGTAAAAAGATATTCGCTTATGAAATAAAAACACATTCTAAACAGTCTTTTGCCATTCTAATGCCATTATCTGCATTGTAGGGCTATAGTAAGGTTGCAGGCTTGAAATTTAGCACTTGTAAAAAGATATTCGCTTATGAAATAAAAACACATTCTAAACAGTCTTTTGCCATTCTAATGCCATTATCTGCATTGTAGGGCTATTTAGACTGTCTTAGTAAGGTTGCTGGCTTGAAATTTAGCACTTGTAAAAAGATATTCGCTTATGAAATAAAAACACATTCTAAACAGTCTTTTGCCATTCTAATGCCATTATCTGCATTGAAGGGCTATTTAGACTGTCTTAGTAAGGTTGCTGGCTTGAAATTTAGCACTTGTAAAAAGATATTCGCTTATGAAATAAAAACACATTCTAAACAGTCTTTTGCCATTCTAATGCCATTATCTGCATTGTAGGGCTATTTAGACTGTCTTAGTAAGGTTGCTGGCTTGAAATTTAGCACTTGTAAAAAGATATTCGCTTATGAAATAAAAACACATTCTAAACAGTCTTTTGCCATTCTAATGCCATTATCTGCATTGTAGGGCTATTTAGACTGTCTTAGTAAGGTTGCTGGCTTGAAATTTAGCACTTGTAAAAAGATATTCGCTTATGAAATAAAAACACATTCTAAACAGTCTTTTGCCATTCTAATGCCATTATCTGCATTGTAGGGCTATTTAGACTGTCTTAGTAAGGTTGCTGGCTTGAAATTTAGCACTTGTAAAAAGATATTCGCTTATGAAATAAAAACACATTCTAAACAGTCTTTTGCCATTCTAATGCCATTATCTGCATTGTAGGGCTATAGTAAGGTTGCAGGCTTGAAATTTAGCACTTGTAAAAAGATATTCGCTTATGAAATAAAAACACATTCTAAACAGTCTTTTGCCATTCTAATGCCATTATCTGCATTGTAGGGCTATAGTAAGGTTGCTGGCTTGAAATTTAGCACTTGTAAAAAGATATTCGCTTATGAAATAAAAACACATTCTAAACAGTCTTTTGCCATTCTAATGCCATTATCTGCATTGTAGGGCTATAGTAAGGTTGCAGGCTTGAAATTTAGCACTTGTAAAAAGATATTCGCTTATGAAATAAAAACACATTCTAAACAGTCTTTTGCCATTCTAATGCCATTATCTGCATTGTAGGGCTATAGTAAGGTTGCAGGCTTGAAATTTAGCACTTGTAAAAAGATATTCGCTTATGAAATAAAAACACATTCTAAACAGTCTTTTGCCATTCTAATGCCATTATCTGCATTGTAGGGCTATTTAGACTGTCTTAGTAAGGTTGCTGGCTTGAAATTTAGCACTTGTAAAAAGATATTCGCTTATGAAATAAAAACACATTCTAAACAGTCTTTTGCCATTCTAATGCCATTATCTGCATTGAAGGGCTATTTAGACTGTCTTAGTAAGGTTGCTGGCTTGAAATTTAGCACTTGTAAAAAGATATTCGCTTATGAAATAAAAACACATTCTAAACAGTCTTTTGCCATTCTAATGCCATTATCTGCATTGTAGGGCTATAGTAAGGTTGCAGGCTTGAAATTTAGCACTTGTAAAAAGATATTCGCTTATGAAATAAAAACACATTCTAAACAGTCTTTTGCCATTCTAATGCCATTATCTGCATTGTAGGGCTATAGTAAGGTTGCTGGCTTGAAATTTAGCACTTGTAAAAAGATATTCGCTTATGAAATAAAAACACATTCTAAACAGTCTTTTGCCATTCTAATGCCATTATCTGCATTGTGGGGCTATAGTAAGGTTGCAGGCTTGAAATTTAGCACTTGTAAAAAGATATTCGCTTATGAAATAAAAACACATTCTAAAAAGTCTTTTGCCATTCTAATGCCATTATCTGCATTGAAGGGCTATTTAGACTGTCTTAGTAAGGTTGCAGGCTTGAAATTTAGCACATGTAAAAAGATATTCGCTTATGAAATAAAAACACATTCTAAACAGTCTTTTGCCATTCTAATGCCATTGTCTGCATTGTAGGGCTATAGTAAGGTTGCAGGCTTGAAATTTAGCACTTGTAAAAAGATATTCGCTTATGAAATAAAAACACATTCTAAACAGTCTTTTGCCATTCTAATGCCATTATCTGCATTGAAGGGCTATTTAGACTGTCTTAGTAAGGTTGCAGGCTTGAAATTTAGCACTTGTAAAAAGATATTCGCTTATGAAATAAAAACACATTCTAAACAGTCTTTTGCCATTCTAATGCCATTATCTGCATTGTAGGGCTATTTAGACTTAGTAAGGTTGCTGGCTTGAAATTTAGCACTTGTAAAAAGATATTCGCTTATGAAATAAAAACACATTCTAAACAGTCTTTTGCCATTCTAATGCCATTATCTGCATTGTAGGGCTATAGTAAGGTTGCAGGCTTGAAATTTAGCACTTGTAAAAAGATATTCGCTTATGAAATAAAAACACATTCTAAACAGTCTTTTGCCATTCTAATGCCATTATCTGCATTGTAGGGCTATAGTAAGGTTGCTGGCTTGAAATTTAGCACTTGTAAAAAGATATTCGCTTATGAAATAAAAACACATTCTAAACAGTCTTTTGCCATTCTAATGCCATTATCTGCATTGTAGGGCTATTTAGACTGTCTTAGTAAGGTTGCTGGCTTGAAATTTAGCACTTGTAAAAAGATATTCGCTTATGAAATAAAAACACATTCTAAACAGTCTTTTGCCATTCTAATGCCATTATCTGCATTGAAGGGCTATTTAGACTGTCTTAGTAAGGTTGCTGGCTTGAAATTTAGCACTTGTAAAAAGATATTCGCTTATGAAATAAAAACACATTCTAAACAGTCTTTTGCCATTCTAATGCCATTATCTGCATTGTAGGGCTATTTAGACTGTCTTAGTAAGGTTGCTGGCTTGAAATTTAGCACTTGTAAAAAGATATTCGCTTATGAAATAAAAACACATTCTAAACAGTCTTTTGCCATTCTAATGCCATTATCTGCATTGTAGGGCTATTTAGACTGTCTTAGTAAGGTTGCTGGCTTGAAATTTAGCACTTGTAAAAAGATATTCGCTTATGAAATAAAAACACATTCTAAACAGTCTTTTGCCATTCTAATGCCATTATCTGCATTGTAGGGCTATAGTAAGGTTGCAGGCTTGAAATTTTGCACTTGTAAAAAGATATTCGCTTATGAAATAAAAACACATTCTAAACAGTCTTTTGCCATTCTAATGCCATTATCTGCATTGTAGGGCTATAGTAAGGTTGCTGGCTTGAAATTTAGCACTTGTAAAAAGATATTCGCTTATGAAATAAAAACACATTCTAAACAGTCTTTTGCCATTCTAATGCCATTATCTGCATTGTAGGGCTATAGTAAGGTTGCAGGCTTGAAATTTAGCACTTGTAAAAAAATATTCGCTTATGAAATAAAAACACATTCTAAACAGTCTTTTGCCATTCTAATGCCATTATCTGCATTGTAGGGCTATTTAGACTGTCTTAGTAAGGTTGCTGGCTTGAAATTTAGCACTTGTAAAAAGATATTCGCTTATGAAATAAAAACACATTCTAAACAGTGTTTTGCCATTCTAATGCCATTATCTGCATTGTAGGGCTATAGTAAGGTTGCTGGCTTGAAATTTAGCACTTGTAAAAAGATATTCGCTTATGAAATAAAAACACATTCTAAACAGTCTTTTGCCATTCTAATGCCATTATCTGCATTGTAGGGCTATAGTAAGGTTGCAGGCTTGAAATTTAGCACTTGTAAAAAGATATTCGCTTATGAAATAAAAACACATTCTAAACAGTCTTTTGCCATTCTAATGCCATTATCTGCATTGTAGGGCTATAGTAAGGTTGCAGGCTTGAAATTTAGCACTTGTAAAAAGATATTCGCTTATGAAATAAAAACACATTCTAAACAGTCTTTTGCCATTCTAATGCCATTATCTGCATTGTAGGGCTATTTAGACTGTCTTAGTAAGGTTGCTGGCTTGAAATTTAGCACTTGTAAAAAGATATTCGCTTATGAAATAAAAACACATTCTAAACAGTCTTTTGCCATTCTAATGCCATTATCTGCATTGTAGGGCTATTTAGACTGTCTTAGTAAGGTTGCTGGCTTGAAATTTAGCACTTGTAAAAAGATATTCGCTTATGAAATAAAAACACATTCTAAACAGTGTTTTGCCATTCTAATGCCATTATCTGCATTGTAGGGCTATAGTAAGGTTGCTGGCTTGAAATTTAGCACTTGTAAAAAGATATTCGCTTATGAAATAAAAACACATAACAGTCTTTTGCCATTCTAATGCCATTATCTGCATTGTAGGGCTATAGTAAGGTTGCAGGCTTGAAATTTAGCACTTGTAAAAAGATATTCGCTTATGAAATAAAAACACATTCTAAACAGTCTTTTGCCATTCTAATGCCATTATCTGCATTGTAGGGCTATTTAGACTGTCTTAGTAAGGTTGCTGGCTTGAAATTTAGCACTTGTAAAAAGATATTCGCTTATGAAATAAAAACACATTCTAAACAGTCTTTTGCCATTCTAATGCCATTATCTGCATTGTAGGGCTATAGTAAGGTTGCAGGCTTGAAATTTAGCACTTGTAAAAAGATATTCGCTTATGAAATAAAAACACATTCTAAACAGTCTTTTGCCATTCTAATGCCATTATCTGCATTGTAGGGCTATAGTAAGGTTGCAGGCTTGAAATTTAGCACTTGTAAAAAGATATTCGCTTATGAAATAAAAACACATTCTAAACAGTCTTTTGCCATTCTAATGCCATTATCTGCATTGTAGGGCTATTTAGACTGTCTTAGTAAGGTTGCTGGCTTGAAATTTAGCACTTGTAAAAAGATATTCGCTTATGAAATAAAAACACATTCTAAACAGTCTTTTGCCATTCTAATGCCATTATCTGCATTGAAGGGCTATTTAGACTGTCTTAGTAAGGTTGCTGGCTTGAAATTTAGCACTTGTAAAAAGATATTCGCTTATGAAATAAAAACACATTCTAAACAGTCTTTTGCCATTCTAATGCCATTATCTGCATTGTAGGGCTATTTAGACTGTCTTAGTAAGGTTGCTGGCTTGAAATTTAGCACTTGTAAAAAGATATTCGCTTATGAAATAAAAACACATTCTAAACAGTCTTTTGCCATTCTAATGCCATTATCTGCATTGTAGGGCTATTTAGACTGTCTTAGTAAGGTTGCTGGCTTGAAATTTAGCACTTGTAAAAAGATATTCGCTTATGAAATAAAAACACATTCTAAACAGTCTTTTGCCATTCTAATGCCATTATCTGCATTGTAGGGCTATTTAGACTGTCTTAGTAAGGTTGCTGGCTTGAAATTTAGCACTTGTAAAAAGATATTCGCTTATGAAATAAAAACACATTCTAAACAGTCTTTTGCCATTCTAATGCCATTATCTGCATTGAAGGGCTATTTAGACTGTCTTAGTAAGGTTGCTGGCTTGAAATTTAGCACTTGTAAAAAGATATTCGCTTATGAAATAAAAACACATTCTAAACAGTCTTTTGCCATTCTAATGCCATTATCTGCATTGTAGGGCTATTTAGACTGTCTTAGTAAGGTTGCTGGCTTGAAATTTAGCACTTGTAAAAAGATATTCGCTTATGAAATAAAAACACATTCTAAACAGTCTTTTGCCATTCTAATGCCATTATCTGCATTGAAGGGCTATTTAGACTGTCTTAGTAAGGTTGCTGGCTTGAAATTTAGCACTTGTAAAAAGATATTCGCTTATGAAATAAAAACACATTCTAAACAGTCTTTTGCCATTCTAATGCCATTATCTGCATTGTAGGGCTATAGTAAGGTTGCAGGCTTGAAATTTAGCACTTGTAAAAAGATATTCGCTTATGAAATAAAAACACATTCTAAACAGTCTTTTGCCATTCTAATGCCATTATCTGCATTGAAGGGCTATTTAGACTGTCTTAGTAAGGTTGCTGGCTTGAAATTTAGCACTTGTAAAAAGATATTCGCTTATGAAATAAAAACACATTCTAAACAGTCTTTTGCCATTCTAATGCCATTATCTGCATTATGGGCTATAGTAAGGTTGCAGGCTTGAAATTTAGCACTTGTAAAAAGATATTCGCTTATGAAATAAAAACACATTCTAAACAGTCTTTTGCCATTCTAATGCCATTATCTGCATTGTAGGGCTATTTAGACTGTCTTAGTAAGGTTGCTGGCTTGAAATTTAGCACTTGTAAAAAGATATTCGCTTATGAAATAAAAACACATTCTAAACAGTCTTTTGCCATTCTAATGCCATTATCTGCATTGAAGGGCTATTTAGACTGTCTTAGTAAGGTTGCAGGCTTGAAATTTAGCACTTGTAAAAAGATATTCGCTTATGAAATAAAAACACATTCTAAACAGTCTTTTGCCATTCTAATGCCATTATCTGCATTGTAGGGCTATTTAGACTGTCTTAGTAAGGTTGCTGGCTTGAAATTTAGCACTTGTAAAAAGATATTCGCTTATGAAATAAAAACACATTCTAAACAGTCTTTTGCCATTCTAATGCCATTATCTGCATTGTAGGGCTATAGTAAGGTTGCAGGCTTGAAATTTAGCACTTGTAAAAAGATATTCGCTTATGAAATAAAAACACATTCTAAACAGTCTTTTGCCATTCTAATGCCATTATCTGCATTGTAGGGCTATAGTAAGGTTGCTGGCTTGAAATTTAGCACTTGTAAAAAGATATTCGCTTATGAAATAAAAACACATTCTAAACAGTCTTTTGCCATTCTAATGCCATTATCTGCATTGTAGGGCTATTTAGACTGTCTTAGTAAGGTTGCTGGCTTGAAATTTAGCACTTGTAAAAAGATATTCGCTTATGAAATAAAAACACATTCTAAACAGTCTTTTGCCATTCTAATGCCATTATCTGCATTGAAGGGCTATTTAGACTGTCTTAGTAAGGTTGCTGGCTTGAAATTTAGCACTTGTAAAAAGATATTCGCTTATGAAATAAAAACACATTCTAAACAGTCTTTTGCCATTCTAATGCCATTATCTGCATTGTAGGGCTATTTAGACTGTCTTAGTAAGGTTGCTGGCTTGAAATTTAGCACTTGTAAAAAGATATTCGCTTATGAAATAAAAACACATTCTAAACAGTCTTTTGCCATTCTAATGCCATTATCTGCATTGTAGGGCTATTTAGACTGTCTTAGTAAGGTTGCTGGCTTGAAATTTAGCACTTGTAAAAAGATATTCACTTATGAAATAAAAACACATTCTAAACAGTCTTTTGCCATTCTAATGCCATTATCTGCATTGTAGGGCTATTTAGACTGTCTTAGTAAGGTTGCTGGCTTGAAATTTAGCACTTGTAAAAAGATATTCGCTTATGAAATAAAAACACATTCTAAACAGTCTTTTGCCATTCTAATGCCATTATCTGCATTGTAGGGCTATAGTAAGGTTGCAGGCTTGAAATTTAGCACTTGTAAAAAGATATTCGCTTATGAAATAAAAACACATTCTAAACAGTCTTTTGCCATTCTAATGCCATTATCTGCATTGTAGGGCTATAGTAAGGTTGCAGGCTTGAAATTTAGCACTTGTAAAAAGATATTCGCTTATGAAATAAAAACACATTCTAAACAGTCTTTTGCCATTCTAATGCCATTATCTGCATTGTAGGGCTATTTAGACTGTCTTAGTAAGGTTGCTGGCTTGAAATTTAGCACTTGTAAAAAGATATTCGCTTATGAAATAAAAACACATTCTAAACAGTCTTTTGCCATTCTAATGCCATTATCTGCATTGTAGGGCTATTTAGACTGTCTTAGTAAGGTTGCTGGCTTGAAATTTAGCACTTGTAAAAAGATATTCGCTTATGAAATAAAAACACATTCTAAACAGTCTTTTGCCATTCTAATGCCATTATCTGCATTGTAGGGCTATAGTAAGGTTGCAGGCTTGAAATTTAGCACTTGTAAAAAGATATTCGCTTATGAAATAAAAACACATTCTAAACAGTCTTTTGCCATTCTAATGCCATTATCTGCATTGTAGGGCTATAGTAAGGTTGCAGGCTTGAAATTTAGCACTTGTAAAAAGATATTCGCTTATGAAATAAAAACACATTCTAAACAGTCTTTTGCCATTCTAATGCCATTATCTGCATTGTAGGGCTATTTAGACTGTCTTAGTAAGGTTGCTGGCTTGAAATTTAGCACTTGTAAAAAGATATTCGCTTATGAAATAAAAACACATTCTAAACAGTCTTTTGCCATTCTAATGCCATTATCTGCATTGTAGGGCTATTTAGACTGTCTTAGTAAGGTTGCTGGCTTGAAATTTAGCACTTGTAAAAAGATATTCGCTTATGAAATAAAAACACATTCTAAACAGTGTTTTGCCATTCTAATGCCATTATCTGCATTGTAGGGCTATAGTAAGGTTGCTGGCTTGAAATTTAGCACTTGTAAAAAGATATTCGCTTATGAAATAAAAACACATTCTAAACAGTCTTTTGCCATTCTAATGCCATTATCTGCATTGTAGGGCTATAGTAAGGTTGCAGGCTTGAAATTTAGCACTTGTAAAAAGATATTCGCTTATGAAATAAAAACACATTCTAAACAGTCTTTTGCCATTCTAATGCCATTATCTGCATTGTAGGGCTATTTAGACTGTCTTAGTAAGGTTGCTGGCTTGAAATTTAGCACTTGTAAAAAGATATTCGCTTATGAAATAAAAACACATTCTAAACAGTCTTTTGCCATTCTAATGCCATTATCTGCATTGTAGGGCTATAGTAAGGTTGCAGGCTTGAAATTTAGCACTTGTAAAAAGATATTCGCTTATGAAATAAAAACACATTCTAAACAGTCTTTTGCCATTCTAATGCCATTATCTGCATTGTAGGGCTATAGTAAGGTTGCTGGCTTGAAATTTAGCACTTGTAAAAAGATATTCGCTTATGAAATAAAAACACATTCTAAACAGTCTTTTGCCATTCTAATGCCATTATCTGCATTGTAGGGCTATAGTAAGGTTGCAGGCTTGAAATTTAGCACTTGTAAAAAGATATTCGCTTATGAAATAAAAACACATTCTAAACAGTCTTTTGCCATTCTAATGCCATTATCTGCATTGTAGGGCTATTTAGACTGTCTTAGTAAGGTTGCTGGCTTGAAATTTAGCACTTGTAAAAAGATATTCGCTTATGAAATAAAAACACATTCTAAACAGTCTTTTGCCATTCTAATGCCATTATCTGCATTGTAGGGCTATTTAGACTGTCTTAGTAAGGTTGCTGGCTTGAAATTTAGCACTTGTAAAAAGATATTCGCTTATGAAATAAAAACACATTCTAAACAGTGTTTTGCCATTCTAATGCCATTATCTGCATTGTAGGGCTATAGTAAGGTTGCTGGCTTGAAATTTAGCACTTGTAAAAAGATATTCGCTTATGAAATAAAAACACATTCTAAACAGTCTTTTGCCATTCTAATGCCATTATCTGCATTGTAGGGCTATAGTAAGGTTGCAGGCTTGAAATTTAGCACTTGTAAAAAGATATTCGCTTATGAAATAAAAACACATTCTAAACAGTCTTTTGCCATTCTAATGCCATTATCTGCATTGTAGGGCTATAGTAAGGTTGCAGGCTTGAAATTTAGCACTTGTAAAAAGATATTCGCTTATGAAATAAAAACACATTCTAAACAGTCTTTTGCCATTCTAATGCCATTATCTGCATTGTAGGGCTATTTAGACTGTCTTAGTAAGGTTGCTGGCTTGAAATTTAGCACTTGTAAAAAGATATTCGCTTATGAAATAAAAACACATTCTAAACAGTCTTTTGCCATTCTAATGCCATTATCTGCATTGTAGGGCTATTTAGACTGTCTTAGTAAGGTTGCTGGCTTGAAATTTAGCACTTGTAAAAAGATATTCGCTTATGAAATAAAAACACATTCTAAACAGTGTTTTGCCATTCTAATGCCATTATCTGCATTGTAGGGCTATAGTAAGGTTGCTGGCTTGAAATTTAGCACTTGTAAAAAGATATTCGCTTATGAAATAAAAACACATTCTAAACAGTCTTTTGCCATTCTAATGCCATTATCTGCATTGTAGGGCTATAGTAAGGTTGCAGGCTTGAAATTTAGCACTTGTAAAAAGATATTCGCTTATGAAATAAAAACACATTCTAAACAGTCTTTTGCCATTCTAATGCCATTATCTGCATTGTAGGGCTATTTAGACTGTCTTAGTAAGGTTGCTGGCTTGAAATTTAGCACTTGTAAAAAGATATTCGCTTATGAAATAAAAACACATTCTAAACAGTCTTTTGCCATTCTAATGCCATTATCTGCATTGTAGGGCTATAGTAAGGTTGCAGGCTTGAAATTTAGCACTTGTAAAAAGATATTCGCTTATGAAATAAAAACACATTCTAAACAGTCTTTTGCCATTCTAATGCCATTATCTGCATTGTAGGGCTATAGTAAGGTTGCTGGCTTGAAATTTAGCACTTGTAAAAAGATATTCGCTTATGAAATAAAAACACATTCTAAACAGTCTTTTGCCATTCTAATGCCATTATCTGCATTGTAGGGCTATAGTAAGGTTGCAGGCTTGAAATTTAGCACTTGTAAAAAGATATTCGCTTATGAAATAAAAACACATTCTAAACAGTCTTTTGCCATTCTAATGCCATTATCTGCATTGTAGGGCTATTTAGACTGTCTTAGTAAGGTTGCTGGCTTGAAATTTAGCACTTGTAAAAAGATATTCGCTTATGAAATAAAAACACATTCTAAACAGTCTTTTGCCATTCTAATGCCATTATCTGCATTGTAGGGCTATTTAGACTGTCTTAGTAAGGTTGCTGGCTTGAAATTTAGCACTTGTAAAAAGATATTCGCTTATGAAATAAAAACACATTCTAAACAGTCTTTTGCCATTCTAATGCCATTATCTGCATTGTAGGGCTATAGTAAGGTTGCAGGCTTGAAATTTAGCACTTGTAAAAAGATATTCGCTTATGAAATAAAAACACATTCTAAACAGTCTTTTGCCATTCTAATGCCATTATCTGCATTGTAGGGCTATTTAGACTGTCTTAGTAAGGTTGCTGGCTTGAAATTTAGCACTTGTAAAAAGATATTCGCTTATGAAATAAAAACACATTCTAAACAGTCTTTTGCCATTCTAATGCCATTATCTGCATTGTAGGGCTATAGTAAGGTTGCAGGCTTGAAATTTAGCACTTGTAAAAAGATATTCGCTTATGAAATAAAAACACATTCTAAACAGTCTTTTGCCATTCTAATGCCATTATCTGCATTGTAGGGCTATAGTAAGGTTGCTGGCTTGAAATTTAGCACTTGTAAAAAGATATTCGCTTATGAAATAAAAACACATTCTAAACAGTCTTTTGCCATTCTAATGCCATTATCTGCATTGTAGGGCTATAGTAAGGTTGCAGGCTTGAAATTTAGCACTTGTAAAAAGATATTCGCTTATGAAATAAAAACACATTCTAAACAGTCTTTTGCCATTCTAATGCCATTATCTGCATTGTAGGGCTATTTAGACTGTCTTAGTAAGGTTGCTGGCTTGAAATTTAGCACTTGTAAAAAGATATTCGCTTATGAAATAAAAACACATTCTAAACAGTCTTTTGCCATTCTAATGCCATTATCTGCATTGTAGGGCTATTTAGACTGTCTTAGTAAGGTTGCTGGCTTGAAATTTAGCACTTGTAAAAAGATATTCGCTTATGAAATAAAAACACATTCTAAACAGTGTTTTGCCATTCTAATGCCATTATCTGCATTGTAGGGCTATAGTAAGGTTGCTGGCT